>NC_056734.1:504643020-504788020 GCF_019279795.1 Protopterus annectens | reverse complement strand
TTCCTGGAGTAGCAAAGTTTTTTTTTTTATACAGAACAGGCTAAGAAGGAAGTACAAAGGTTTGTCCAGCAAGAAGGGAACTCTGCTTCTCTGTGTCTTTTGATAATAAAGCTCATAGATGGACTTTGGCAATGTAACCTTTGCAGTGTTTCAAAGGAAAATGATCGAGAGAGAAATAAAAAGCATGGGAGTTGACTAAAAGAATTTGGAGTACCTTGGACTAGAACTGGAGTCTGGTGCTGGGCAATGGAGATGAATGGGAAGAAAGCTACCAACACTGAACTTAATGAATAAATGTGAGATAATAAAGCATCAGTCACATTTGTGAAATATGGCTTTATTAGAAAAAAATGGAAACATTGGACTTTTGTAGACTTTGTTAAACTTGTGGGGAATTGAAAAGAATATAACCCACTTCATGTCATTAATATTTGGAATGTTGGAGTGTTATCACTGAGGCTGTCTGGTAGAGAGACAGCTAAGTATGAGTGAGGGTCTTTATTGACTATTATCCAGTCGAGAGTAGTATGTTAGAGTTTTTATCCGGGTAGGTGACTATTAGTTGGGAGAAATCATGAAGGTTTAGGTGCTGGACTGGATGATTGTTACTACAAGATAGCCAGTTGATATTAAAATCAACTAGGATTATGATTTCCTGAGGTAGGGAATGGTTAGCCCAGTTCAGGAGGTTTTCCAGGGGTGGGATGTTTTGGCCAGGTGGAAAGCAGTATCCTATGATGTTGATTGTTTTATTTGGGTTTAGTTTGAGGTTAGCATATAATATTTCTTCATTTCCAGTGTGGGGGGCAGATGTGTTTAGGTTCTGGATGTTTAGGTGGTGTTTAAACATTAGAGCCACACCACCCCCTTTCTTAGGTTATCTACTCGAAGAATGTTATAACCCATTGGGAGTATTTCCTCACTTCTGATGTGACTTTTTAGCCAGGTTTCAGTCAGGATGAGAATATCAGGAGAGTATAAGGCTATGTTGGCAATTAAGCCATGGGTTTTATTAGTTATACTTCTGATATTTAAACACGTGAACAGGAGGTCAGATGGCTGTCTGTTGGATGTTAGTTTTGAGAAGGAGCAGCTGTTAGGCAGATTTAGGTGAGGAGTTCATAATGATAGGACCAGGGTTAGGGTGGATATCACCACTGAGGACTAATTTAGATAGGGCAGTAAACATACGTTTTATAAATCTGGTAATTCTTCTTTCGGCTTTTCCTGGTTAGGGGTTGCCACAGCATATCACCTGTCTGCTCATGATTGGCAGTGGAGTTTTACAGTGTCGAGTTGCCAGCCCGGTGCCCAACCTTCCACAGAAGGCAAACACACTCGCACCTAGGGCCAATTTAGAGTGTCTAATCCACCTGCAGCATGTCTTTGGGATGTGGGAGGAAACTGGAGCACCCAGAAGAAACCCACGCGACCACAGCGAGGACATGCAGACTCCACACAGAAGGCACCCCAGCTGAGGATTGAACCGGAGAACCTCTTGCTGTGAGGTGACAATGCTAACCACTGCACCACTGTGGCCGCCCACTTATAAATCTGGTAATTAACCTGTCATATTTTAGGGATATTGTTTGTTTCAATGTAACAGGTGACTGGTAGTATCGTGGGTGTATTGGGATAGAGATTGTGATGGTATGACAAGTGTAATTAGTAGGTGGGTGATGGATAGAAATGAGAGTAAGGGTGCAGTGATAGTGGTGGGGTTTGTCTATTATGGAGTTCTGGTAGGATGTAAGGTGTGCAAGAAGAATGCAGGTAAGGAATGCAAGCACATTAGGTAGCAGCATGACTGTGTCAGATAAGCAGTTAGATTGAAAGCAAGTAACATGACTGTGTCAGATGAGCAGTTTGATTGGAAGTGGGAGAGATACTGTGAGCAGCAGAGGAGACAGGTTACTAGTATTCTGATTGGTTGCTGGTTATTGGGAGGGGTTAGTGCCTAGAATAACTCTAGATGTAGTTGGGGCGGGTGGGGCGTGAAGTGAGTCCATGCGTAGCATGGGCGAACGGAGCGTGGCTTAAACCCCTCCAAGCTGTGGATCACCAAGTAAGTATCTGATGGTATACCAGTGAGCAGAATTCAACTGCTGATGAGTACTTGTGTCCTGAATGGAGACTAGTAATTTAAAGATGGCTCCATAACAGCAAGAATCTAATATATACTTAGTATTGGGGGTGGGGGGGTACCGCAGTAGTGGTGCTGTGGTAGCGTCTCCTCACAGCAAGACGTTGTCCCGTTCGATTCTCAGCCTGAGCGTCTTCTGTGTGGAGACATGCATGAATGGGTGTTCCTTCGTTGAAGGTTGTGCATCAGGGTTGGTAACTCGTCACGTAAAAATCCACTACCAAACAGAGGACCAGAGTTCCACTGTGGCGACCCCTAATCGGGATAAGCCAAAAGACACAACATTGGGGGTGGGGGGTAGCAAAAAGGGTGTGCACCAGGTGCAATGCAAAGAAACCAGGCAAACCAGAGAGGGAAGCAGTGGAAAACTATCAGTGAAGGCATCAGAGGGGGTGAGTAGTAATACAAACCCTACTTGTAAAGTGAAAGAGAGAGAAGACAAAGTTGATTAAGGCTGGGAGTGTCTTCATATTGACTTGCTCATTAGTAGCCAGTTTGTGCACAGATTAGAGTAGGGCGATACATTAGCAATGATGGGGAATGTACAGAGATGCAAATAAATAGGTGGGGCTCAAGTGATACAAAACTAAGGCAAACAGCACTATTAGGGCTGTTTGAGGGTTACTTTTTAATCACAGAGAATAGGAAGGACCTAAATTAAATGTATAATGTCTAATGGACAGTTAGGATTACTACACAAGTGGGGGGGGGGGCACAAGGCTCAAGCAGTCAGTGTTGTTAGCACTCTGAGAACTGCTAAGTAACACATCTAATATTAAAGCTTCACTATCATAACACATACATGTAGAATGCCAGGGTGGACTGACCCTGCTCTTCAGGCTCAAAGATATATCCTTGGTTTAGTTTTGCAGTACTGATTCCTTCGTAGACTGTATGGGTTGGGTGGTAGCCGTGGACTGCAGAGTTGCCCGAGTGTACTGTGAAGAGAGAGAAAGAGAGGGTGAAGCTAGTAGAAATGAGACAAAGATAGGTTAAAGAAAGTAATGAGAAGATAGGAGAGTGTTAAAAGACACCGTTCTGAGGACAGAGTGGAAGAGAGCAAGAGAGAAACAATAGCAGGAGAACAGATGTTACTGCAACAGTGTGAGAGTACTTCAACAGCCAACACATCACAGTGCCATAAGTTTGTTTAGAAGCAAGTTAATAAATCATGCACAATACATTTAGCAGCCAATTAACCTGTGCACACAAGAAAAAATAAAATGAACACTTAAAAGTACACTTGAATCAGTAGCGGAGACAACTGCAGTGCTAAATCAGTAAACACTGATGTTCTTCATGTTTCACTGTTGCAGTCATTACATTTGGGTTATCTGCTTGCAGGTAGCCCTCAATCGGCCTGATTATCAAAGTCTTGGGTCCTACATCAGTTGCTGTCTCATCTTCCATGACATCAGGTAGTCAGGGGTATAAAACATGCAGCCGATGCTATTAGATCAGTCTTCCTTGCCGTGCGGTGTCCGAAGCAGAAGCAGTTTGCAAGTGCCGGTCGGCCGGCTGGCTCCTGAAATTTAAATTTTTCGGGTTTCGGATCCGAAGTCTTCGAAAAAGCTATGTACCCCGTTGGGGATCCTTTTTCTTGCTCTAAACTGATATCAGTAAAAGTTAACAATTGTATTTCTTGTGGAAAGCAAATACCTCATAAAGATTTTAATTCGTACTGCATTCCTTGCTTAGGCCCAGACCATGATGTCCTTCGCTGTCAGTTTTGTGCCTTATTCAAACCTCGAACTATTCGTTGTTGATTCATTTTTGCATCTAACTATTTTGGTACTCTGTTCAATTATCCCGAAATGGCTTCAGTAAGTCATCTGACTACCAACATTCTGAAAAAACGTAAAGAAAAAGAGACAGAACGCATAGGTCCAAAGCTGCTGGCGATGCTTCCGTTAAGCTAGTTGCCAGTTCTCCGTGAGATGCTTTCGCAGCACCTGACACCCACTACTTCAGATTCGCAGCCCTCTACTGAGACCCATTCAGAGTCCAGTATGCCGCGAGATGCTTCTTCGACTATGGAACTTGCAGATGTCTCTACCTTGGATGGGTCCAGAGCTGCTGTGCAGGCACCGGCTTCTGAGTGTGTATTCAGGCCTACTGATTTGCATATCAAACTGACGCCATCTTTTTCTTCAAGGCCTAAAACTTGATCCACGCCTAGAAAACTGACGCCCAGACTGCATGGTCAGGCCCCTATGCCTAAAAAAGAAATAATGGCCGAAGACCTTATTACTCTAATCAGGGGAAGCCACCCTTCTCCCCATAAAAGACCTAGAACTGATTTTCCTTCTGATTCTTCGGATCAGGATTCTGAAATTTTTGTTTCTTCTGATGACCAGGATTTGTCCTTATCTCCCTATGAGGATTCTGATGCAGAGGACTTCATTCCCTCTGTTTCCCCTCCAGAATATTTCTCTTTTGGTGAAACTTTGCATACTCTTAGGGAGCCTTTCCACTGGGAAAGCCAGGATTACTCTGACTTTAAAAAGAGGCTTAGGGAATTCTTACTCCTACCTCAACACAGGCCTTTAGCTATCCCTCCTGTACTGGACATTGTAGATGATGCCTTCATGGAATCTAGCCTGGCCCCAGACACTTTACCTCCAGCTCCCAGGAAACCTGACAGGTATTACAGAATACCTGACTCTCACAAGTTCCTCTTTAAGAATCCTACTGCGGATCCAGAGACTATTTCACAGGGACCCAAAGGCATTAAGGCTGCTACTGCCAAAAACCCTACCCCGTCTGATAGAGATTCCAAGGCCCTGGATAGCTGGGGGAAGAAGGTATACATTTCTGCTACTTTGGCCATTAGGGCCTTAAACTGCCAGTTTCATATGTTAAAGTATCAGCAGTATATTATTGGATTACTTAAACAGAAAATTGTGTTGATTCCCGACTGTGCTGAAAATAAAGACTTACAGGATTTAATGCATTCTGCTGTACAAGTTGGTAAACATACTTTGCAATGTGGTTTTGATTCCTTAGAGGCATCTTGCAGGGCTGATGTCTCTGGATCTGTACTTAGAAGGCATGCTTGGCTTAAGGAGCAAACTTTACCAGATCATGTTAAAGCTAAATTACTGGATGCTCTCTTAAACCAAGACCGCCCGTTTGGTAACAAAGCAGAAGTAGTACTTAAAAAGATGGAGGAAAAAGCTAAAGCTATGCAAACTGTTAAAGATTTCCTGCAAGTACAGCCTCCCAGATTTAGTAGGCACTGGCCTTCTAAGAATTGGTCCTTTCCGGTCTTCCAGGCCTTCTCAGTCCAAAGCCAGGACCAGCAGACCACCCAGGCTTCAGTCTCAGGGTACTCACAGGCCTAAGCAGTGGGGGGGGGGCTCCCTCTTCCAAAGATGGAAGTGGTAAGGCACCCCCCTCTAGTAAACTGTCACAATGACTTAACCTTAAACCTTCCAAGCCCTGCTCAACTGACTGTTCCTTTAGGGGGAAAGATCGCCCTGCATGCAAAAAACTGGGAACTCGTTACCCAAGACAAATGGGTTCTAAATATAGTTTCCCAAGGATTACATATTCCACATCCACTCCTTCCCAACCCCAAACGGTTGGCCAGACCTAACCCCAAATCAGTGGGCAGAGGCTCAACAGCAGGTTCTCAATCTTCTAAGCATCAGGGCTATTCAACCTGTCCCAGAAGAGGAATGGGGGCAAGGGTTTTACTTGATTTTCCTGGTACCCAGAAAAGGCAATACCTGGCGGCCTATCCTGGACTTGTCTATCCTAAACACCTTTTTGGTAATCCCAAAATACAAAATGCTGACTCTTCATCAACTGCTTCCCATGCTAGGCAAAAATGCCTGGTTGGCAACATTGAAACTCATTACAGCCGAGTGACATCTACAGGCGTTTCTGCAGTTACCTCCTACTGCTCCTCTAGGTGTCAAATATTGCCTGTTCATATTTGCATTAATAAATCCAAAACCATGCTACACACAAGGTATCAGAATATTTTATCTTGAAGCATATGTGATGGCAAACACAATTGTATTGATATATGATCTCTGTTAATAAGTACTTGTTAGAACTGTAAGGTGATAAATTCATTTTTTAAAGGCTGAAGCCACACCCACTGGGAGTTAAAGGTATACATTCAAAAGAGCTCTGCTGGAGGGAATGAATTAAAGGAAGCTGACCTGCACATCCCAATAAGGGAATCTTGCAGAAAATACCTACGCTTCAGAGCAGGCTACATGCACTGTCAGTTCTCTGCACTGCCCTTTGGCTTATCTACTGCACCCAGGGTATTCATAAAGTGCTTAGCTCCAGTCATTGCATTCTGCAGGCAAAGAAATATTCAAATATACCCATACTTGGACGATTGCCTAATTCAGGCAGAAAGCCAGGACATACTATTAAATCATCTGGCATTTGTAAAGAAACTGCTAAGCCTCACTGGGGTACACCATAAATGAAAAGAAATCTCACCTAGTACCCTGCCAACAAATTGTATTCCTGGGAGCAGACTTGAATACAACTGCCCAGATGGCCTACCTCAAGCCAGAGAAACAAGTTGGACAGTCTACTTCAAACTACTGGCCACAAACACCCAGCTATTTACAAGGAAAATACTGCAAGCCCAGGGGTTCATGGCCTCTTGCATTCTACTAATTCCATATGCAAGACTGCATATGAGGAAACTACAGTGGTATCTAAAAAGCCTATGTTGACAACATTCTCAGGACCTGGAATCGATTCCCATTATTCCTTGTATAAAGACAGAGTTCATTTGGTGGGCAGAGGCCTGCCACCACAACAAGGGACTGCCATTCACTCTAGCCCCTGCTGCCCAAACCCTAACAACAGATGCATCAGACTATGCATGGGGGGCTCACTTGGCAAGGCAGTGCATTCAGGGCAAATGGAACCCGAGTCAAATGCATCTGCATATCAATGAAAAAGAAATGATAGCTGTACAGAATTCTCCGACAGCCTTCAAGGACCACATTCTTCCTGGACAGTTATTGGTAAAGACGGGCAACACCACTGTTATGTGGTACATAATCAAGCAGGGTGAAGTCACTCATACACCCTCTGCAGACTAGCAATGGCTCTGTGGAACACAGCCTTGAGCTACCAAGTGCACCTACAAGCTCATTTCCTGCCAGGCAAGCTAAATACACTGGCAGACGACCTAAGCAGAAATCCCATGGACCCACACGAGTAGAAACTGGAGCCAAAGATATTCAACATTTTGAGAAACAAATGGGGGAGCCCAGAGATAGACCTGTGCACAAGGACTCCCCACAGATAAGCTTGGAAAGTGGATGCCCTGTCCTTTACCTGGGAAAGCCTCTCAGTTTATGCCTTCCCCCCTCTGCCTCTCCTCCCAAAAGTTTTACTAAAGCTCAAACAGGACAAACCAAGGACAGTACTCATTGCACCAGACTGGCCATGTCACCACTGATACCACCTCTTGTGCAGTATGTCACTACTGGAACCATGGCACCTGCCTCAGACTCCTTCCCTACTGTCCCAGTAGGAGGGCCAGATTCTGCACCCCCAGCTTCATACCCTGAACCTGGCAGCCTGATTAATTACCTGAGTTCTCCTATTCCATCCATCAGAAAAGTGCTGGATGTCATTCTGGAGGCAAGGAGGGCCTAGTACTAGAAAATCCTATGCTGAAACATGGAAAAGATTCTGTTTTTGGAGCCATACTCAGGGGATGGGCACAACCGTGCCCAGTTTATTGCATATTCTTCAATACTTAACAGAGATGCTTCACAAGGGCCTTTCCTTCTCTTCTATTAAAATGCATGCCTCTGCCATTTCAGCACATTATAATAGTGAGCCACCCCTCTTCTCTCACCCCCTACTGAAACAATTCCTCAGAGGGGCCAAAAATTTAAGACCACCCAAGAGAGCTCTTACTCTTGCCTGGGACCTTACCTTTGTATTGGAAAAGCTCACTCTACCTCCTTTTGAACCAGCTGCAACTGTGGAGTTGAAATTCCTTTCTTGGAAAACAGCCATCCTTCCAGCCATCACTTCAGCAAGAAGGGTGTCTGAATTACATGCCCTCATGGCAGTGGAGCCTTTCATCATCTTTCATGTGGACAGGGTGTCCATCAGGACCAATCCTTCCTTTATGCCCAAGGTGGTATCTGTTGTGGCCCTTAATCAGTCCATTCATTTGCCAACCTTCTTTTCTAATCCACAGAAAAAAGGGGAAAGAATACTGCACTCCTTGGATGTGCACAGACAACTTAGATTTTACTTGGACAGGACCAAGGCTGTCAGGAAATCTGAACAGCTGCTAGTCCCCTGTGCTGCAGGGGCAGAGGGGAAGGCCATTTCAAAGCAAACCATTTTAAGCGGATAAGCCATTGCATTCTTTTCTGCTGTAAGCACCATGGAAAACCTACCCCACAGGGGATAAGACCCCATTCCACCAGGGCTGCATCTACTTCTACAGCCTTTCGTAAAGGTGTTCCTACCAGGAGCATCCTAGAAGCTGTTACCTGGAGTTCTGTACATACCTTCACCAAGCATAACCACTTGCCTATTTTTCTAAATCCAGAGCTGGTTTTGCCACTGCAGTCTTGCAGGGCCTAATAGCTACTCCTAATGCTCAATAAACGCCTCCTCCCTTCCTTAGCTTTGGAAATCTACCCAAATGTAATGACTGCAACACTGAAACACAAAGAACATCGTACAGTTGTGTACACTTACCATAAATGTAGATGTTCGAGTGTATTCACTGTTGCAGTCCTGGTTACCCTCCCTCCAGCCCCCTGACTTCTATTGGCTATACCTCTCTTATTGTTTACTTAAGCTTTCTGGTGTATTTGCTTTTTGTTGGAGGTGTAACCTTGTTTTTAATTTGCTTCCCATTATGAGGGCACCTGACATCTGGGGCAAGAAAAACTGATGTAATGTCATCTGCTGCATGCTTTATACCTCTGACTACCTGACGTCATGGAAGATGAGACAGCAACCAATGCAGGACCCAAGACTTTGATAATCAGGCCGACTGCAAGCAGATAACCCAAATGTAATGACTGCAACAGACATCTACATTTTTGGTAAGTGTACACAACTGTACTTTTCTAATACCAACATCAAGCCAATTACATTTAAATTACATTTATAACAGCAGTTTTAGTACAGCATAGTTGCATAGTGACAATATAGCTGCAGTGGTAATGTCAGTAAAACACTGTTGCTGAATGGCAGAATAAAACCAGTGAAATAAACAAATAAGCAGAGCAGTAGTCAAATAAGAAAGTGAATGTCAGTTGTATAGATCCAAATAATTAGCTAAAAACAATGCTAAGAATTTCCTGAGGTCTAATGGCTTACCAGTGAGCAGAATTCAACTGCAGATGAGCACTTGTGTCTTGATAGGAGACTAGTAATTTAAAGATGGCTCTATAAACAGCAGGAATTTAATATAGACTTTAGTATTCACTAATACCAGTAAAAAAACATAGTAGGCCACATAAGCTCCAAATGACAAAAGCAGCAGCAGTGGGTTCAGGTACAAAAGCTGACTCACAGTTTATCCAAGAATTTATTTAATAAAACACACGAAAGTTGTAGTCGCACAAAAATCCAAAAGGTATAAACAGCATTGCAAGTGCTTTAGTCTCTGGTGAATCAGAGACTTTTACAAGGAAATTAGAAAACTGTTACTGAGCTCAATTTAAACAAACAGATCCACCCCAATTAACATTGAACCAATAAAATAAAACCATATAATGAATATTCATAAACTTCATAAATATTCAACAATCACAGTACAATTCAACCACCATAGAACCCATGTCATGATAAAAAACACACTAAAATGTGCAGCAAATAACACACCAATCCCCAAAAAACATGCCCTTGTCAAAATAGTATAGGTAAAAATGCTATTACTAAATGTATACATATGTACATATAAAATGTAAAAGTATATAAATACATGTAAAAATTTATATCAATTAATTTAACTATTTAATGCTTTTAACTTCAGGAAACAGGCTAAGGATAGAGCATCATTGATACCGAGCCAGTTTATCGCATTAGTTTTAATCTGCCATAGTGCCTCTTGTTTCTCCAGTTGTAGTGTACTGTGATTGTTGAATATTTATGAACTTTATGCATATTCATTATATGGTTTTATTTTATTGGTTCAATGTTAATTAGGGGTGGAGCTGTTTGTATAAATTGAGCTCAGTAACAGTTTTCTAATTTCCTTGAAAAAGTCTGATTCACCAAAGATGAAAGTGCTTGGAATACTGTTTATACCTTTTGGATTTTTATGTGACTACACCTTTTGTGTGTTTTATTCAATAAATTCTTGGATAAACTGTGAGTCAGCTTTTGTACCTGAACCCACTGTTGCTGCTTTTGTCATTTCCTAATACCTCTCAAATATTTTCCACTACCCACTCCTTAAAAGTCCTCAGAAGCATCAGTCTCATTTTTATTTAATTATCCTGCAATTTTATCTTTATTTTTATTGGTGCATGATCTGAAATAGTTATTGGATGTGTATCAAAGCTTTCAATTAAGCAATTGCTCCCGTCAAATAGAATTTCTAAGTCTAGCCTAGTTATTGCACCTTGAGGACTAGTATGTAAATTCTCTGAGTGCCCTAGTACTGAATTCAAGTCTTTCTTACCAAATATTTTCATAAATTTCTTCAGAAATCTTTACTGCTTTGTTATATTTTCCCTTCTGTGTGCCCTGGATATATTCTCACTATTGTAAATCAAAATTCTATCCCCACCTACAAGTGATATTCCCTTCTGAAATCTTATTATTTTTCCCCATATTTTCTTAAGCGCCATAATAGCACTTTTAGGTGGAATATAAACACATGACAACATAATCCTCCTCCCTTGCGACAGCCACTTGCTACCACAAGTCTGCCACTATCATCTTTTTCCCACTTCTATGATTATTGGAGCTCCTCTAGCAATTAGTTTAAGTACTTCACTTTTCCTTTTTCCCCAGATACTCTGCTGAATATCCCTCCTGAAATTCTTTCTGTATCAAATTCACTTGCTCATTTCTTTCCAAATGTGCCTCCTATAGCATTGCCATTTGCATTCTGCATTTGATAATATAACATGGGTTCTTTTTTGGCCATTAACATTCCAAAATAATATGGATATCCTAACCATTATGATTAGAAATTATTTACAGATATTCTATATTACAGCTTTTTAAATGTCTGTTTCCAGCTTTTGTGTTACATGCACCTATTAATGTTTGGCAGGTTAATCTTGAGGTTTTTTTTTCATATCAACATTTTACAAGATATTTTGTTTTAATGAATGCCCTCAAAAAAAAAAAAACAGAATGCTGCATAACACATTAACTTAAAACAAACATGCAAAACTAAATACATCTTCAAATAATAAAGTTTAGCCCTCCTGATGGGAACAATTGCCCCAAATTAACAGCTGTAGACAAACCATTATCTAACCTAAAATTAAGGTTATCCATGCTAAGGCATATGTTAAAGGCTGTGCTCCTACTTACACAAAATGATGTCTGTTCTTGTCTTATTTTTATTCCCCTCCCAGATGTGAAATACAGCTTGGAAGCTTTGAGAAAACATTAACTTTCAGCATTAAAAAATGCTTGGCTTTTGTTTGCCTAGCCCTGGCATCAGCTTATCTCAATGGGAAACATTAGAATGAAATGTACAGCTACTCTTTGCTGCAGAGTTCTCAACTCACACTAAACATTTATTTGCTAAAGAAAAACTTTTCATTACATTCAGTGTTATTATTATTATTATGATTATACACAAAAGCTTATGAGT
Source organism: Protopterus annectens (assembly GCF_019279795.1). Classification (NCBI taxonomy): domain Eukaryota; kingdom Metazoa; phylum Chordata; order Ceratodontiformes; family Protopteridae; genus Protopterus; species Protopterus annectens. Next base: position 504,776,075 of record NC_056734.1, on the reverse strand, counting down.
TTGGGCCAAGGGCCTTAATCCAGACATTCATCTATGCAAAGGTAAAGGAAAACATATCAAATCTACCTATATTGTAATATGTGCACTTTCACACGCCATCCCACACCTCGCCAACCAAAGATTACAATATATTAGCTTAAACATGCTTGTGTCCAGGCTTTCTTCTCTTTTTACATTGTTATGACTAAACTTATTGAAATTAAAAAAGCGCATTTACTTTAATATCATTATCACATACAGCAGTAATTGCATGTTATATAGTAAAGCCTTTTCAGTTTATATCATGAAATGTTTTATACAAACATTGTTAAGAACAAAAAATTGTCCTACTTGGAGTTCCTGTTGTTTCAGTGTCCAGACACCACTTAAAGTGTGCTAAACCCATCATCTGTAGGCATATCCAATGTAGGGTAAACTTTAACCCTCTTCTGTATCTCATCTCTTCAAAAATGTGCTTGGACACCACTAAAGTACCTCAGTCTGGATGAAGCCGTCCATTTCTTCAGTAGCACCTTCCGAAACACACATGCACCCATAAGAAATGCCAGAGTCAAAACACAGTAATCCCATTGGCTACATAAAAGCACCAGGACACTAATGAAAATCAGAGATGAGGCCTGGGATCACTGGCGCTTAAAAAAAAAATCTCCTCTAGACAGTCATTCGTAGAGTTCCGCAACAAAGTCAAAAAGCAAATAGAAGATAAAACCCAATATTATCAGTCTAGCCTAAACTCCTCCCATTACAACCCTACGCAGTTCTGGTCCACAATAAACTCCATTCTCCACCCAGGTAAAGTAGGCAACCCCCACCTACCACTCCCCATTCCTCCAGCAGTATTGCTGTCTCATTCAATAAACACTTTACTGAAACCATTCTATCTTTGACTAAACAACACAGCCCTCTACCCACCCTCTCTACATCAAAACCAAATATTCTGCCTACACTCTTTTCTTTTTCATTAGTACCTACCCTCCTATATAAAATAAACTTCTATTTATACTTAAGCCTACAAAACTTGCAGCTGACTATCTCCCCTCTGAACACCTAAAAATAGCAGCAGAAGCCCTAGCTTATCCAATCTCTATCTTAATTAACTGGACCTTATCAGAAAGCTGTCCCCCCACACTGTGGAAAATATCCCACATTATTTGCCTCCATAAAGGTTGCTCCACCACTAAACTTTCCAATTACTGCCCCATAGCCATTCTTTCTCCACTTTCCGAGATACTTAAGAAATGCATCAATTCTCAAGTCTTGGACTACCTCTTAGCTAATAACCTCCTCTCCAGCACCCAACATGGCTTCAGGTCATACCACAGCACTACTGCCGCCTTGCTCTCTCTTACTAATGCTATCCATGAAAGTGGAGTTTAAAAATAGGGCAGAAATAAAATGAGAGAGAGAGGTTTAATAAGTAACAAGAATTATTTACCAGGGCTGGAAAGGTAAAAGTATGGCAGAATAAGGAGAATCTCACAGAAAAAGAAGAGGCGCAACTACAGAGTGGTAAAGAGAAAGTAAGGGAGTATCTGGATAATATGCATGAGTTTTGAAGATTCCTGTTAAGCAACTGTTTTTTAATGATAACTCCAGAGCACACAAGCTGTTATCAGGATGATTTAGGCAACAGAAGGTAGAAAGGGTTGTTGCTTCAAGGATATATTGTCAATTTATACTGTTAATGCAAACCAATCTGGTGAACCCCTGGCCATAAACAAGCTATGCAATAGGAGGAGGAAACTAGTACAGAAGAGAGTAAAATCCCAAGAAGGGAAGACATCCCTGATCAGTATCAGCAAGAAACTACGATCCCTCATATAATTGTCCAAGGCGAGCTTTGAAAGAAAACTTGCCTAGGACTCCAAAGATGACCACACGGCATTCTTTAGCTGTGTCAAGCATCTAAGTGGAAATGCTCAGATCTGCTTGGAGTTAGTGCAGAATGGCACAAAATACACTGAACCAACCGATATTGCCAACATCATGGCAGACAGGTTCAGTGCAAACTTCACCCCCCTCTCACTCCCAAAAGGGCCCACAGACATACCAGAAGAATGTAGAGCCCCTGAAATCACATACACTCAGGTTAAAATAGCCCTCTCCAAAGCCATAAACACAGCATCAATGGGACTGGACGGTGTCCCAGGCTGCGTTCTACAAGAGCTCAAAGACGAACTAACCCCTCACCTAAACACACTGTTCAAACTCAGCCTATCCACAGACTACATTACCCATAGAGTGGTACACAGCAATGGTTATTCCACTCCACAAAGGTGGAGCCACAACAGACTCCGGGAAATATCGCCCTATAAGCCTGATTAGCTTGGTCTACAAGGCTGTGGAGCGCATCATCATGGAACTCAACAGAGACATTGGGAACCTCCAAACACTTGACCCTACCCAGTTCGGCTTTGTTAAGGGCAGATCATGCCTCCTAAACCTGGTGGACTTCTTTGAGACAGTTACCAAGGCTATAAACTAGGGAAAGGTGGTACACACAGTCTACCTAGACCTCACAAAGGCCTTTGATACCATTCCCCATTCTGGTATTCTAGACAAGCTCACCAGCCTGAACATAAACCCCTATGTCACAAGATGGGTTGCCAATTTTTCTCACAGACAGAACCCACATGGTGAGAGTAGCGGGAGCTAGGTCTGACTCTAAACCGGTTACAAGTGGTGTACCTCAAGGCTCAGTCCTAGGACCCCTCCTGTTCGGCATATACTTCTCAGAGGTACAGACAAACACAGGAGGAGTATAGCTGACCAAGTTCACAGACGACTGCAAACTAGGGGCTGTAATTGACACACCGGCTGACACAGACATCCTCTAAAAGGGTTTTACTGAGACGGATACCTGGTGTCAAAATCATAGCCTCAAGCTAAATGCCAAAAAGTGCATAGTTATTCCCTTTCGAAATAAAGTACCTACAAATTACCACATAGGTGGTAGTCCCCTAAATACAGAAAGCGTAATAAGGGATCTGGGGACCCAAGTAGATAGTAATCTTTCCTTTGATAATCACATTGCCAAAGTGGTTAGAAAATCCTTCTATGTGGCCCACCTAATCACAAAAGGATTTGCATCCAGATCAAAAGAGGTCACTGTACCCCTCTACTCATCACTCATCAGACCCATCATAGAGTACAACGCCCCATTTGGGATGTACCTTACAAGACACATGCAACAGCTGGAAAGACCACAGAAGTACCTCACCCAAGAGGATCACTGGCCTCAAACAGATGCCCTATGCAGCTTGACTGAAGAAACTCCAGCTGTACTCAGTTGCGTACCGTCTGCTCAGAGGTGATCTCTGCCTGACATACAAGGCCATGTCCAACCCAGAATTGATGGACATGCTCCACCTAAAGAAAACATTATCCCCTCGAGCCACACACTCTAGGGATCTAAACCTCATCACAACAATAAATGGGATGTGCTGGAGGGATAGATTCCTGTCCCAGAGACTTCCCATGCTTTGGAGCAAGATTCCATGCTACATTAGGCAGAGCTCCTCACTAGCACTCTTCAAGAGAAACCTTGACGAGTGGATAGGAAACAGAAAGTTTTCCCCTGGGATCAATTCAGTGGCTCTGCTGGACAGAGACACAGGGAACTAATCTATGGGGGCAGCAAAAGCCAACACATTCTGGCTAGGCTTATAAATGCCTTCAGGCAGATAGCCCTAGTACCTACCCATGAACAGGCATACTTTTCCCATTTCTGTAAATATTTCAATGAGCAAACACTCAGAAATGAATGTCTTGCCATCACATAAAAGCTTCAATCTCCAGAACAAAATGGCTTCAGGAACTGTGTGTTAGATTGTACACTTTCTAAGACATAAATTGTTTGTGGTAATTTAGAAAAAAATATCATTCCAGTTGGCAGTGCATTTTTAATAGCACTTACATTTCACAAAATATTTACAGTGCAGCATATTTTCTTAATTTTTTTTAAATAAAATGCTCAGAAATGTAAGAATGCTTGTAGTTTACCAAAGGTATGACATTCCATACCCACTAGTTATGAATGAGTTGATAATGGTTTAAGTAGCCAGTATTTTCAGATTTGAGGCAGCATTGTAGCTTAGAAGGGATCAAATCCTGAGTGTGGCGTTGCCTGGTTTCAGTTAGCAACTTGGGCATCTGACGTGCTGGCTGGGTATCTTGGGTGACTGTATGGGCATTCGGCGTTTCCTGTTAGTCTGTTGTGGAAGCATGTTTTTACAAGACTAGAGGCATGGTTCAAAGAGGAGGAAGGGTGGTGGTCCTGGCAGTGCTCTGCATGTCTACATTGCACATCCTCTCCCTGATGCAACCAATGATTACAGGGAAGGAAAGAGTAATAAAGCAGGCCAAAAGGAGGAAAAAAAAAAAAAAAACGACAAAGGTAATAACAGGAGCCCCCCAAGAACGCCTTTAAGTTCTACATCTGCCCCAGGCTAGATCGGAGTTAGTTTGGGGGAAGAAAGAAGAGGCAGGTAGACCCTGGAGGTGGAAGAGGGCACTAGGGTAGGCCATAGGATAACACATGGGGTACATGAAGGACTCAAAAGAATATTTTCACTTTTGAGTTCAAAATTATTTTCTCAGAATAATATCTGAAATTGTTTTAACTCCTTTAGGGGTATATTTGATGTTCTTCATTCCACATTGCTGCAGTCCTAACTATTGGGTAGTCCGCTGTCCAGTCGGCCCGAATACCAAAGTATATGGCTGACGTCAGGGTACTAATGCGCATGACCGACATCATATCCTCAGTCTTTTTTGCCGCATGGTCCGATGCAGAAGCAATTTTGCGAGTGCAGGTTGGCGTTCTGAAAGTTTCTGAAGTCAGAGTTTCAGACCGAATCAAAGTTATTAAGTACCCGTGGGGAATATTTTGGTTTTTCTTGCCTCAGTATTTAACCGGATGTCAGAAAAGTGAATAACTGTATTTCTTGTGGGAAACAGATACCTCATAGGGATTACCATACTTTGTGTATACCTTGTTTAGGGCCTGAGCACGACGTTGTTGGATGCCGCTCTTGTGCTAGATTTAACAAACGCACTATTAAGAGAAGGTTAGACTGTGCCAGGTTAGTTTTATTATAAAATGCCGACAAAGTAGCAAAGCCTAGAGTGGAAGAACCGACAGTCCCTGCCGCCGGATCTTTAGAAGGCTCAGTGGAGCCCGAGGGTTACGCAGGTGTTTCTATGGGGTCTCAGCAAGCGACTTTACTGATACAGGCTGTATCCTAGGAAGTAGGCCAGGCTGAGGGGCTTCTCAGGTGGCTGTTCTTCCCTCTCTTCCTAAGGTGGTTAGGGCCTCCCTTCTGTTTCCAAGGCTTCTTTGAGAGGCAGGCCAAGTTTAACTTCAGTGGGCGTGTCTCCTAGTGCTTCAGGGGCTTTGCCTAAGAAACATATGCTTAAAATGGGAGAGGATTTGATTACTATGATTAGAGGTTCTATGCCTCCTGATAAGAGGCCTAGGGTAGAACCTGAGTTTGAGAGTTTTGAGCAATGTGAGGCTTCTGAGTCTTCGGCTGAAGACTTGCAGGAGTATCCTCCTTATTCTGATTCTGATGTGGATGATTCTACTCCTTCAGCTTCTCCTCCTGAGGATTTTTCATTTTCAGAGACTCTGCATTCCATGAGGGAGCATTTTAAATGGGAAGGTCAAGATTTCTCTGATTCCAGGAAGAGGCTTAGGGAATTCTTGTTTTACCCCAGCATAGGCCTTTAGCTATACCTCCTGTTCTGAATGTGGTGGAAGATGTTTTTGCAGAGGCTTCCCTCAATCCTGATTCTTTGCCTCCTGCCCCAGTTAAACCGGATAGGTATTATAGGGTGCCTGAAGCTCATAAGTATCTTTTTAAGAGTCCTAGGGCAGACCCAGAAACTGTCTCTCAGGGGCCTAAAGGTGTGAAGGCCTCTGTTGTTAAAAATCCTGTTCCTCCTGATAAAGAGGCAAGGGCTTTGGATAGATGGGGAAAGAAAGTGTATACTTCTTCCACTTTAGCCATGAGGCGTTGAATTGTCAGTTTCACATGTTAAAATATCAGAATTATCTCCTTTCACAATTGAAATCTAAGGTGGATGCTCTGGCAGAAGGTATTGAGTGTAAAGAGTTGCAGGATTTAGTTCATGTGTCTGAACAGGTGGGTAAACATTCCTTGCAATGTGGTTTTGATGCTGTGCAGGCCTCCTCGAGGGTGGCTGCCACTGGTTCTGTTCTTCGTAGGCATGCCTGGTTGAGAGATCAGAATTTAGCTGAGCATGTTAAAACAAGGATTTTGGATGCTCCTTTGCAGTCTGATGTGTTGTTTGGTTCGCCTGTGGAAGCAGTCTTAAAGAAAATGGAGGACAAGGCTAAGTCTATGCAAACTGTTAAGGATTTTTGCAGGTGCAGCCTCAAGTTTAGTAGAAATTGGCCTACTAAGGGATGGACTTATCCTGCTTATGATTCCCAGTCTAGGGGTAGGTCTAGACGTGGTAGGGGCAGAGCTCAAGGTTCTTTTAGGCCTAGGACAGGGAGTTCCCCTGCTCAGACTTCTGGTGAGGGCAGGGGTCAGTCCTTAAGCAGACCCAATGACCTGCCTTTTCAGCTGCCAGTACATTCGGCAGCACCTTTGGGAGGAAGGCTGTCTCTTTTCAAAGAAAATTGGGATTTAATTACCCAAGACAGATGGGTTCTGGATATCATTCACCACGGTTACAGGTTTTATTTCCATACCATGCCTCCTTTCAAAGGCATGCCAGACATTCCTCCTCTACAAAGACAAGAGGCTCACAAGCAAATTTCTCTGTTGCTCCACATAGGGCCATTCAGCCAGTTCCTGTGCCAGAAAGGGGCCTAGGATTTTATTCTCGCCTGTTCCTAGTACCGAAGAAGGGGAACACGTGGAGGCCAATTTTGGATTTATCTATCCTCAACACTTATCTGGACATTCCCAAGTTCAAAATGTTGACGTTACAACAGCTTTTACCTTTGCTGGGCAAGGATCACTGGATGGTAACTTTAGATCTCAAGGAAGCTTACCTTCATGTGCCTATAAGACTAAGTTGCAGGAAGTATCTGCCGAGCTGGAAATTCTCATTATCAGTTCTCTGCATTGCCCTTTGGCTTATCCACTGCCCAGAGTATTCACAAAGGTTCTGGCTCCAGTGATAGCTTACTTCAGGCTAAAAGGAATTCAAATCTATCCTTACTTGGACGACTGCCTGATTCTAGCTCAAGAAAAAGAAGACCTTCTACAGCATTTGGATTATGTCATAGCAGTGCTAAGATGCCTAGGGTATTCTAATAAAGTCCAGTCTAGTACCCTCTCAAGACATGTGCTTTCTGGGTGTGAGACTGAATACAGCAGCCCAGATGGCCTTTTTAACCCCGGACAAACAAAAGACTCTTTCCAGTTACTTCCATCAACTATCTCTTCAGTCCGGGCTGACTGCAAGGACAGTCCTTCAAGCCTTAGGGTTCATGGCATCTTGTATTCTGGTGCTTCCCAATGCCAAACTGCATATGAGGAAGCTGCAATGGTATCTCAAAATGTATGGACACAGCACTGCCAGGATTTGGACACTGTCATTCAAATAATACCTTGCATTCAAAAGGAATTTCTGTGGTGGGCTCAGGAATGTCACCTAAACAAGGGACTCTCTGTGACCCGGCCAGAGGCGAGTCAGATTCTAACGACAGATGCCTCAGACATTGCTTGGGGAGCTCATCTAAATGGAAAGTGGATACAAGACAAGTGGCCTGCCAGACTACAGCATCTACATATCAACATGAAAGAGATGTTAGCAGTCCAGTTTGCATTAATGGCTTTCAAGGAGTTACTTCTTCCAGGGCAGGTGTTGATTCTAACAGACAACACAACTGTCATGTGGTACATCCACAAACAAGGGGGAACACATTCTTACCCATTGTGCAGGCAAGCAATGATTTTATGGCAGCTTGCAACTAACTCTTCAGGCAAGGTTTCTGCCGGAGCACAGAACTCCTTAGCAGATGTGTTAAGCAGACAAATCATGGATCCCAGTGGAAACTGGATCTTCATGTATTTCAAAATTGACAGTGTCATGGGGAACTCCAGACATAGATCTGTTCGCTTCTCCACTAAACCACCAGCTGCCAAAGTTTTGCACAAAGAGGTTTCATCACACAGCTTGGAAAGTGGATGCTCTTTCTTTCAGTTGGAAAAATCTTCATGTGTATGCTTTTCCACCTCTGCCTCTTCTCCCAAAGGTGCTTCTAAAGGTCAGACAAGACAAGCCAAGGATGATTTTAATAGCTCCAGATTGGCGTCGGCAGCACTGGTACCCATTACTGAGGAGTCTGGTAAGGAAGCCTCCATGGCCTTTACCCTTGATTCCACACCTGTTGTCTCAGAGGGACGGTCACCTGCTCAATGTCAAGCTTCAATCTCTTCATCTAACAGCCTGGCATATTCTGTTTTGAAAGACAGCAGGTCTCAACTTCCTCAACAAGTTTTAAATGTGATTATGGAAGCCAGAAGACCTAGTACAAGGAAAGTGAAAAATGGAAGAGATTTTTATTTTGGAGTGCAGCAAACAATTTGGAGATTTCTGAGCCTAATTTGAGTGTGGCTCTTCAATATCTTACTGAGTTATTGGACAAAGGTTTGTCTTTCTCTTCCATTAAGATTCATGCTGCAGCAATTTCAGCTCACTATGATTGTGACCCACCATTGTTTTCATCCTTTGTTCAAGCAATTTCTTAGAGGGGCAAAGAATATAAGACCCGAGCTCCTACTCCTGCTTGGGATCTCAATTTTGTGTTGGAGAAACTTACTCTACAACCTTTTGAGCCTACTGCTGAATTGAAATATTTGTCATGGAAGACTGCTTTTTGTTGGCCATTACTTCTGCAAGAAGGGTTTCTGAGTTGCAGGCCCTTATGGCGGTAGAGCCTTTTGATTTTCCATAAGGATAGGGTATCATTAATCCTTCCTTTATGCCTAAGGTGGTTTCTAGTGTGGCTTTAAACCAAACTATTCATTTGCCTACTTTTTATGCAGATCCCCAAAATAAAGGGGAAAAGATTTTGCACTCTTTAGATGTACACAGGCAATATTATTTGAGCAGGACTAAGGATTTTAGGCAGTCTCAGCAGTTGTTTGTTTCTTTTGCTTTGGGTTAGGGCAAGCCTGTGTCAAAACAAACTATTTCTAGGTGGATTGGGTTTTGCATTGCATTTTGTTATTCCCATCATGGCAAGGAGATTCCAGCTGGAATTAGGCCTCATTCCACTAGGGCTACTGCCACTTCTACAGCATTTCTAAGGGGTGGCCACTAAGGATATTTTGGAGGCAGCTACTTGGAGTTCAGTGCATACTTTCTCTAAGCATTATCACCTTCCTCTCTACTCTAAGTCTAGGGCTGGTTTTGCCACAGCTATTTTGCAAGGCATGTTGTCAGTTCCTGCTTCCTTATGATTTGCCAGCCTCCCTTACCTCTGCTTTGGGATTCGTTAGGACTGCAGCAATGTGGAATGAAGAACATAGTACAGTTTTGTACCTACCATAAATGTAGATGTTCGAGGATCCACATTGCTGCAGTCTCTGTGTTTAAGGGTGGTTGTGTAGGTGAGGTTATATTCTGGTAATTTTGTATATATTGTACATATTTTTGGTGCAGGTATGTTTGGAATTTTTGGTTTTGGCCTTAGCTTTTCAGGGTCTTCTGACATCTGGGGCAAGAAAAGACTGAGGATATACCCAATAGTTAGGACTGCAGCAATGTGGATCCTCGAACATCTACATTTATGGTAGGTACAAAACTGTACTTTTCTATCAATATCACAGTTTTTCAGAAAGTGAAAAAGGCTGGATGGCTGGGTTTACATAACGAGTCTTCACTTCTTGGTTGAAGTAGTAGAACAAGTAATTTATAAGCACAAGTAGTCACTAGCTACAAAGTGAGTGTAGGTCTGAAATTCATTTCCACACACTTAAGGTGTGCTCATTCTGTAATATATTTATTTATAATCAGTGTAACATTAGAAGATTTCTGACTAAAAATATAATTAATGTCTGTGTATTGCGGTAGTTTAAAAACATGCCACTTTTTTTAGTTTTTGGCAACTTTAGGCTGTTGCTTACACAAGAATGAGTGTTCCTCTGGAGATCCTTCTTAGTAATGTCAGCAGTGTTTAATTTTCTGGTATTAAGGCATATGTTCCAATTATTTATCCTCTGAAATGTTGGTGAACCTGATTTTGCTTTTTAACTAAGATGTTTTTTACTGATCCAAGTTATCATACTGGAAAGTAAGGCCAGTATTCCTTGACAATTCCTAGCTCTGCTCAAAGTGCTGAGGTTAGTGGTAATGCACAGATAGGAGGAGATTCAGTGACCCAAGTAGAACGGCTACTCTAGTGAAAAACAGAGTAGTGTACAGCTTATGCAAATAACTGCTTAATGATATCAAAGTGAATGGTTTAGCAATGTATAAAATGTGTATGTTGTGGCTATGTGAATGCTGGTGTACAGGATGCTACAGTGTTAGTGAAATCCAGGGACCTTGATGTGGTGTACCACAGCCCTCTATATGGATGCAGATGGTACTTTCAGTACCTAATTAATTACCACATTGCTGACCAGCAGACCATAGACTGTGTCATTGTGGGAAAAGGAAGACCAGAATTTAGCTTGTCAAATTGTGTTAACCACATGCAGAATTAAGGGGAATGTGTGGATAGCCAGTTACAGTGGACACTAAGGTACGCCTGGATGTAATTGTCCTAACTACAGTGACATTTCAGTGCCTTACAGTGGATAGGCTAGGATTATTGGCTGATGAGCCCCTGTCAGCAACAATCAAGCCATGGGGAAGAGGCGTTATAATGCTATGCATGCAAAGCAACAAAATGTGGTGGAAAATGTTTTTGAGCAACTGAAGAAATGCTTCTGCTGTCTTTATATATCCAGATGCATTGAAGTACTCAGTTGAGACCTGCAGCCAGATATTTTCAGTGTGTGTTAGGTTGCATAACTTGTAAGAAATGATCCCAGCAGAGGCCCCATACCTTTCAGAGAAGCAGATGTGGATCAGGCAGTAGCAAGACCCCATGCAAGGCAGAGAAGGCAGCACTGATCAAGAGGTGACATATCATTCAAATTTGTCAGAATAAGGCTTCAGGGACCCCCCAACAGCATGTAGGGGAAATTACTTTAACATTCATGGCATATGAGAACAGTATTTCCATATGACTTGGTTTATTGACCAACTAATCCAACACATGAAAGGAGGCAGGGATGACGCACACAGTCGCAGTAAAACATAACCGTTAATTGAGTGGTGGTTGTTTGGTGCATGTCATTTTGTAAGGTACTTGGTATACTGCTAGTACATTTTAAGGAGATTAAATAAATTCTAACTGCTGTCTTACTAAACATTTTAAGATTAGTATTCTTGTAATCCTGTTTCTACTGTTCATGTTTTTTTTTCTCCAGCGATACCCTGCAGACAAAGCTTATTTTATTGCCAAAGAGATTCTGACAACAGAGAGGACCTATCTAAAAGACCTGGAGGTCCTTACAGTGGTGAGTTAACACTAATACGTTGCATTTTATTATATTGTATTTCAGATATTTTTTATATTTTTATATCTTCATCCAAAACATGCTGTTGCAAGCATGCTTACTTTTTTCACTGGGGTAGGACCTATTAGGAACAAATCCTGTTTTTTGAGGGTGATCTGGAAGCTTTGCTGTGGTTATGTAACTGGCTTAGAGCCATGCAGGGGACAGGTGGAGGTGATGAGATTTGTACTGACATCAGTAGAATGTAGTTTAGTGTCTTAACTTCTAAGCTATGCTGCTGTGTTTTATAATGCCAATTATGAATTTTTAAAACATCTTGGTGAATGTGCATTTAACAATATATGCAACTGCTGTATTTCATAGTGTGTTTTTTACTGTTGTAGGCTCTTCTAAATCAGATGTACTGTCTCTTTCTTTTTCTTGGCACCACGGGAACATATTTCCTTTTTATGGTGTGACATTTGAGAATTGTCATTACATTAACCGAAGGGACACTCTTCTTGTCTTGCTGAGATCCACTACAGTGTTTTTATCTTAATGAATAGGAGTACCTGAAGACCATCAAACAGGTACAACTGGGAAGGTTGCTAGTAGCTTTCAATGACAAATAAGTAATTGACATGGAGGATGGGACTTGATCTAGACATTTATGTCTTGGCCAGAAGATCGGGGCAAGATAATTTTACTTAGAAGAGGTAGTCTTTTTTTCCCCAGAAAGCACTGTATTGGGGATTAGGCTTAAAAAAGAATAATCAGAGCCTCATTATTATTGGATGCAGACTTGGACTTTTACTTGGAAGAATGCATCCAACTAGCATCAGTAAGAGAGAGTAGGATAATCCAAAGCATGGCCTGAGCATTGAAAGACACAAGAAACAAAAATCTGTCTTATTAATGGCAATCATTATAGTGGGAGAAAAGTCCATTTCCTCCAACATTTTATTTATTTACACTTTGTTGACCTGGTTAACATGCTGTTGCCTCAGAGTTGAGGAGATTTATAGGACACAGCTTCACCGAATAGGAATGGAGACTTGACTTGTACATAAAGTTGAAAGTTTGATGTGATCAGTGTGTTGGTTTTTGATAACTGATTTGATCCATTGCCCATTCATTCTTTTATTTTTTTTTAGAGAAGTATCCTAGATCATCAGTGGAATAGCAGGGAACAGAGAGCAGGGAACCAGCACTGCATGAGGATCCTGTCTGAGCCTTAATCAAATGACAGAGCATTTCTGTTACAGACTGGGCTTTTGCTGTGGCCAACACCAGTTAGACATGCACATAAGACTTAAATGAAAGCCACTGTCACCTGACAATGAGGCATTTTCACATTCATTGTTTCTAAGCAGAAGAGTTAGCATGTACTTAGGAGCCAAATAAAACAACAAGCTGTGCTGTATGAGAAGGCCATGTCTTGGGTGTCATGATAGAAAATTTTTGTCATGGGGATTCCAAGATGGTGGTTGTGTAGCAAACACCCTCTCCACAAAGCTCCCATTCAACTATTTGAAAAATAGTCTTAAAGCCAGCAAATATCAGAAAAAGGACTAATTTAAAAGGAAGAACTAGCATTCATTCAGCTGCTAACATGCCTGAATATCAGAATCGGGATTTAAAAGTATAAACTGCCTTTTGTCTCTCTGGTCATTTTTGACACAATCCACCATGTGTAAATAAGAGGCCTGAAAGCATCAGTACCTTGACAGAGGATAGCAACTACGTGGGACAAGTAAAGTAATTGTGATAAAATGCCTAAGGAGCTGGAAGGCGTGGAAACACAAACATCAAAAAACAAATTATCTGCTATTGCTTCTCCTGAAAAGGAGGTCATATCCAAAAGGCATAAAATATCAAAACTTCAACAGGAACAATCCAAACACGATCCTAAACAAAAGTCGGGAAACACCATTCACATGGATGAGCTTAAAACTGCCCTCTTACCACTTCAAACTGTAGTGCAAGGTTTCTCCGAACAACTTTCAAATTTCGGAAGTTCAATTAATCAAATTGCAGAACGCTTAGACCTAGTGGAAGAAAAAGCAAAGGCAAACGAGCTCCAACTTGAGTCATTAAAAGAAGTGAGTGCCAAAGACATGACAATAGCTGACATAAAACAGAAAATCCTAGACTTGGAAGCAAGAAGTAGGCGAAATAATATTGTCAGGGGGCTCCCATTAAATTATGAGCACACTCAACTTGTCCCAATACTCAAACAAATGTCTAATGATTGTCCTAGTGAGATTATAATTGAAAGGGCCCATCGTGCACTCTACAAAAAACAAAACGCTGTAAATCCACAAATAATTTATGCCAAATTCCTCAACTGTCAAGATGTGCACAATATTTTATCTGCATTCAAAAGTCAGAAACATTTTAAATGGTATGGCTACGTGATTTCTCTCTCATAGGATCTCCCACTGGAAATCAAAGAAAGGCACCAAAAACTTTCCCCGTACTCTGCAGATCTCATCAACTGCAAAATTAAGTTTCAGATGAGATTTCCTAGCACGTTATCCTTTCTAAGCAGTGAAGAAAAATACACCATAGACTAACCTAAAGATGCTAAATCTGTCTTTATAAAATGTTTTAGTAAAGCGCCCAAATTTTAATCATTAGATCCTTGCAGTGACAAACTCCATTCTCAGTGTAAGCTGGTAAATTCAATATTCTTCCTTCCGACTGCTGCTTTTAGCCCTCATATGCCATAATAAACTTTTATTTTAAATCCAGAAATAGTACAGTTGTGCGCATGGGTCCTAGGAACAAAAGCTCCAATGCAACTTAGCCACCAGGAGCCTTTTAACGTTAACTTCCGAGTCCAAAGGATGTCACTTTAAGAGGAACTCCCTTCTGTACCAGATTCAGCAGTGATAGAGGCATTCCAGCTTTGTTGTCAGGGAATTAAACTCATCATCAACATGGTAATATTTTGTGGCTGTATTCAAGGTGAATATTTAATGGTTTATCCTACTCACGTCAGTTCATATGATTTCACAAGCAAACCATCTGGATCTGCAGCTTTGGCATTAGTCTAGCTGATATAGCAAGCAAGACTCTGTATTTCCTTTAGCTTTCGCATGTGCAGTTTTGATTCAGAAGAATGACATTTCTATGAAACAGAGCATGGACCAGATTCTATTTTTGTATCAGTTGTTAATTTAAATTAAAATTGTTTAATTCCTCTAATTCAAAGGTCTGCTTGTTCATCTCCCTTATTTCTGTATCGGATCATGGTCGAAATAGCACTTATCAGCGATCTAAGGGGTTGCAAATGGCTGATGTTCCTTATATAGCTGTATTATACTGGTGGTAGCTCATTCTCTAAAATTAGATCTTGGAATGTTATGATTATTGAGCAGTTTATTTTCTTGCTATTTCTATTAGAGCACTTCATTATGTAAAGATCCAAACTATGGTGTACTGAATCTGCTAACTTTAAATAATTTGTAAATTTTTGTTTTACATGAGACCTGAATACAGTGTAGTGACTATAGGACAAGTATTTATATTAACATGTTGGCTACGAAGCACTTCGTCTTTGTGAAACTTAGTTCTTATGTTTCTAATTAGAAACAGTGGATGTAGAAGTACAAATTTTACTCTAACTTGTGTGTGATGAAGCAATCAGTTTGTGTAATAAGACCTGCAACATCTAATTTTATCTGACAAGGATAATCGCAGACTGTTCCCTATTTCTGTATTCCCAGTTATAGCTAGAAATCATTCTATCTTACTTCAGCAATTCTCGCTTTGGGCCAATGTATGAAACTTTTATAAATCCTGATGTGCTACATGAGGCGATGCTTAAATAACACTTGCAGACTCTCCATGTTTTGCAGTTTTTTAGGTCATTAGGGATATTTTTATATGTCTCTGCTATTTGCTGCTTCCAAAATTTAAGTCAACTGATATTTCATGATTCTAAAAACTCTTAACTGGCAGAGCGTTCATTTAGGGGCAATGTGGATGTCCTAAGTAGGATAGTAGATGGAGGCATTTGGGATTAAGACATTGATGGTATATAGAGTGTAGATAAAGTTGTCTAACAAAATGGGTAGTTTTACTGCCAAACAGAAGTTGCGATTTTAACGTTGATAATTTCAAAGATGTCTAACATTTAACTTTCTTTCTCTTTCAAATAAAGTGGATAAGTTGGGTAGGCACATGGGTTGTTTTGAGAGAGTTTTCTGCTGCACTTTTGTCAAATGACACATTTTTACATATAAAAATTTTCCTTGGGTCATTCAATAATTGTTTTGATTCTACCCATCGCAATTCCATCCCAACTCCTAGATTAACGCTTCAATTGATAGTATGTGTAGTCTGTGGAAGCTAAACTCCTGGAATGTAAGAGGGTTACATGACAAAAAAAAAAAAATTGCTGATTCATTTACTTCTGAAGTCAGAAGCAAACATCTGGTTATTCAAGAAACACATATGGTTAAGGAGGACTGGACAAGTGAGAGAAATAGGAAATGGATAAAAGACATTATTTCAGAGCAAGCTCCAATTCTAAAGGAGTAGCAACTATAATTAAAAACTCACTACAGGTCTCAGTTACAGACCTTGGAATAGAACCTGGGGATAGATGGTGTTATTGTACGGCTACAAACCCTTTGCTTGATAAACCAACCCTATTTCTGAATGTTTACAGCCAATGTGCTAGACAGCAGAACTTTATCCTAAAAATGTATAATATATTAGCTAACTTTCCTAATCATTACTGTATTCTGGGGGGAGGGTTGGAATGCTGTAATAGATCCAGGATCGGACCAGTCCAGTAAATCCAAATCATACAACACACAAGCCTCACTGGCTTTGGCTGATCTCATGTTAGTTTATGGTCTTGTTGATCCCATCTCTTTTGGTGATGATATTCAGAAAAATAACAGCTATACATATTTTTCTAAATGCCACAATTCTTGGTCACATCTGGACTTTTTTTCTAATTTCAGAAGGGTTAATAAAATGGAAAATAAATTATTTAGCTGAACCTAGGTTTTTCTCGGACCATTCAAAGATTACCTTAACAATAAGCGTTGCACAAAATTCACCCAATATAACTAGAGGTTGCAATTGGTCTTTAAACAATAACCTGCTATATAAACACTGAAGTGACTAAAGAAATTCTTAAAACCCTAACAGAATTTGTTGTGAGCCTAGATAACACAGGTATTCCATATGATATACAGTGGGCTTCATGTAAAGCGGTGGTCAAAGGAATACTTCTCGAGAAAGCCACTTATCTTAAGAAAGTGAGGAAAGACAAGGAAAGTCGACTATTGTCCGAAATTGGGGAATTAGATAAGAATTGACAAGAGAATCCAACTCCAGATTTGGAATGTCTAATTGTAGAAAAACAAAGAGAACTATTTGATCTACACCAATTAATTCAATTACTCCATGCAGGAATTGAAATTTATAGCTAAGTACTCTGAATGGGCACAAACCCCTTCTAAAGCTTTAGCTAGACTAATTGAAAATAAGCAGGAGGCCTCTAGGATAACCCTCATCTACCATCAAGATAAATCATACAAAACAAACCTACAAATTGTGCAGTTATTTCATCAGGCCTACTCTAACATCTATGCTAGGAATGATCAACAAACCCCGATTTCGGAGATAGAAGATTATCTTGGCAATCTTATATTTCTGAAATTAAATGCAGATCAAAAAGTGATTCTGTCTGCCCCAGTGGATCAGCAATAAATATTAGATGTCATTGGTAATCTTAAATTAGGAAAAGCTCCAGGCCCAGATGGTTATACTCTGGATTTTTTTACAAAAACTTTCAGCCATAATCTGGCTCCCATCCTGCTTAAGATGTATAATTGTATTTCCCTCAATGGCATTTTGGACCTTTATATAACTCAAAGACCATAATTATCCCTAAAAACAACATGGATAAATCGAATCTGAATAACTATAGACCAATTTCACTGATGAATGTTGACATTAAAATCTTCTCTTTTGGTGGAAAGACTCAAAAAAGTTATGCCCTCCCCAATTTACCAGGAACAATCTGGCTTTATGTGCAATGTACATACTTGGGATAACACTTTGACCCTGGAAACTATGATTAACCTTGCCAAAAAAATGACAAAAATCCTAGACATGCTTTGATATTAGATGCGTGTAAGGCATTTGATAGGCTCAACTGGAGCTTTGCAGCATTATCCCATTTTGGTATCCCCACATATTTCATTGATATAATTAAGAAGTTATATAATAGTTCATATACATGCCTATTTATTAATAAAAAGTATTCAAACCCAATAAAAATTTCCAATGGAACAAGGCAAGGTTGTCCACTGTCTCCCCTTCTTTTGAACCTATATTTAGAGCCCCTTTTTTGTATATTACGCAAAAGACATATTCAATACCTAAACTAAGTCTGGCTGTCTTTGCAGATGATCTCAATATGTATTTTGAGCATCCCAACACAGATCTCAAGAAATTGATCAGAGCTTTTGAATACCTATTCAGTCACCTCTGATTATAAAATTAACCAAAGAAATCTTATATTTTCCTTATTAACCCTTCAAGACACAAGGAAAGCTACTTCCCACACTCCCCTTTCAACATGGTATATCCCTTTAAATATTTAGGGATTTGCTGTGATCATTCTTATCCTTCCATTATGCACTCTAATGTGCTGAAACTATGTTCAGGGATCTCACAGGATATGTCTAGATGGCAACAGATAAAACTACCCATGTTGTCAAAACAACTATCAAAATGAATATCCCCCTGAAGCTTTTATATTATTTCAGTGCATACTTTTCCATCATTCCAACTAACTTTTTCACTAAGACACATAAAGCATTTGCACAATACATCTGGTACCCAAAAGTGGTTAGCGTTTCATATCAAAATCTTATATTCCCGAAAGATAGAGGGGGTTTAGGTTTGCCAGATTTACAACTTTATTATAAGATCTTATGTGCTAATGGTCATCAGTTGTAAATTACTATTCAGACAGTGAGTTGTGGACTCCCTTTTGGGTTAAAATATGGCATAATCATGCATCTAATAACAAATTTAACCCTAAAGCACTTCCCTTCTTGGAGACTGCAATTCTTAGAAAAAGTTAAAACTTTTCAAGAGATCTTTAAATAACTTAAGCTTGGTAAAGCCCTTCTACTATTCCAACCTATCCATCTAAATCCTAATTTAAAAATGAACAATAATATAATCAGTCTTGCTGACTCCTCTAATAAGATACTGCACACTTTGGGATATTTATAAATTTTAGGGACAGTTCACTTTCAGAATTGCAGGAATTATTAAACCCAAGTAAAAAGTACACTATAATATTACGTCATATAAGAGAAATAATCACATTTCTATTCAAGGGTAATAAGATGGATGAAACTGACGTTAAACAGGTATCAGAGCTTAATGAAAGCTCTTTCTGGTAAGAAAAGCATGTTAGCCTTGTCCTATAAATACATATATCTAATCAAATACCAAAAGAGACTTATGTATTCAAAATTTTGGGATCAACAAGGATCTGTCTTCTCGGAAGACCAAAAACTAACTGCTATTAAATCCACCCTTAAAATATCCCCTTTTAAAAAACTTGTATACACACAATTTATGATTAATAATAATTCATACTTTACTCCTTCTATCTTAAATAAATTTAATTCTAAAGTCTCCCCTGCATGTCCCTGCTGTTCCTACCCCCAGGCAGGTATTCTCCATGTTATGTGGTTCTGCAAATACTCACACAACATCTGGTGCTCTCTCAAAGTGCGATTAGACAAAATGGGCTACCACAAATCAACCCTTTCTTGGAAAATGGCGATACTTCACATCACTGACCTTAAACTCTCAAACTTGAGATTGCATGTCTTAATCACACTTTATTAGTTAAACTTTACATAATCAAATATTGGCTTGGTCGCACTAAGCTATCTTGGAAAGGTTTCAGAACCATGGCAATTAAATATTTAACTTCTCAAAAACTTATAAGTTTTAATAAATATGTTTACTTCCAGAAATTCTGGAATACCCTCTTCGATCATATTTTCAATGATTAGGTAATTGATGGTATGGAATATTACATTATTTGTGGTTTGCCTCTCTCTTCTTTTTCTTTCTCTATCTTTTTGGCCCAATGATCTATTTGCAGGTCTTTTCTTGGTTATTGCCTTTCTTAAAAACAGTATGAAGTTTATTACATTCTGAAAATCCGCGTTTCGGCTTTGCTGGTCTTATAAGCGCAGCGCGTTAAACAAGGTTAAACTTTTCTGGCGCCAAGTCTGCTCTTCAAATTTTCCCTTAAGGAAGCTCTACTCTTAGTATAACCAGACTACTCACTGTATTATAAGCCTAGCACTTGTTCTCAATACGTCTGTACTAAGTAAGCACTCTCGTACTAAGTAAAGCACTACATCTACTTACCACCCCTGTGAATATCCACTTCCCTTAAAGGTATACCACTCCCTTATACTGTTCTAGCATGTCGAGTGGTAGATTACTGGCATCGTCTCCAGTTCAGCTGGTCAATCTGGGTATCTTGAGACAATGCTACAATTGTCTCATGTACACAGACAACCCTCTCCTCCTTCCAACAAACACAAATACATGTGAGAGATGCAACTATATAGCCAAACTGGAGGCTGAACTCTCTCAACTCAGGGCTGGCATGACCAGACAGGAGGAGATGGCAACCACACACACAATAATCCCAGTCCCCATAGACCTACCACAACTGCAAACCAAACACATAAAAACACAAAGACATACTCGGAGGCTCTAATAAAAAACTTACCAAAACAACAGAGGCTCCCAAAGCAGACATCCAAAAATCCACCACCTCAAAACAAAACACATGCAACACATACTTTAATAAATCAGTGTGTCAACCAATCGCAGCCCATAAGGCCAAACACCTTGCCTGATACACTAGTAATAGGTGACTCCATAGTCAGACACACTGATGTCCCACTGACCAGGCTGAACAAGGAGAAGATGACTGTGAGCTATCTATCGGGAGCTAGGATCCGCCACATAACACACGCACTCAGGTCACTCCAAAGCAAGTACAAATATGACTCCGTCATTGTCCATGCTGGTGTGAATGACCTGAGACGTACCTCCCTGGACTACATGAAAAGAGACATAGAGGAGCTCTCTGATTATGTAGCCCAGGCTGGTATGACCCTGACCGTGAGCAGCATCTTGCCCTCACCAAGAATGATACCACAATACAAAGACAAGATGATCAGCTTTAACAATTGGCTCAAGTACTGGTGTCATTCTAAGGGGATCCAACGTCTGTCTGCCTGGGATGATATGTTGGACAAGCCACGCTGCTTCTCAAGGGATGGCTTACACCTGTCACCACTGGGCTTCCGGATATTGGCTAAGGCTCTTGCCTTTTTTAGACAAGGCTCAAAAGACAAACCCACCTCCTTAGAAAACAAAAATGGGAAGAAACTAAGGGTAATGCTGCTCAACGCCAGAAGTCTAAATCTCAAGATGCAGGCACTTGATGCACTCCTCAGCATGGAGAACATCGACGTCTGTGCAGTAACTGAAACCTGGTTCAAGGCTCCTGAGAGCACCCCAGCACTACCAGGCTATACCTCGTATCATGCTTTTCTGCCCCAAAACCCGGGCCGAACCACAAAGGGAGGGGGAGTGTCCATATTCATAAAGGACACCCACACCTCCAGGTTAGTAGCAACACATGAAGCATCAGAGACCATACAGGTGCAACTAACCATAGGCAAAACTGCTATACAACTGGTAGCATGTTACAGACCACCCTCCCAATCTCAAGAACCCCACTCAGCCTTCCTGAAGACATTGGAGGATATGAATGTATCACAAAATACCATCATACTGGGAGACTTCAACTACCCAAACATAGATTGGGTACATTATTCCAGCCCTAATACCCTAGCCCAAAGGTTCCTGGAATTCATAAATTCAAATGCACTGGAACAACTAGTCACCTCTCCCACTAGGGAGATAATATACTAGACCTGATCATCACAAACATGGGGACAAAATGCTCCACACGAAGTATACTCCTCACTAGTGAGATCTGACCACAAACTAATCACCCTGGATATACATATCCCACCTCCACCCCCAGCACAAAAGACCACAGTGAAAAACTTCTCAAAAGCAGACTTCACTCTTCTTAAGACTGAGATGGTATCCTTTAAGCCCACTGTGCCAGTGGATACCACATCCCACAATGCCGAATCCTTCACAAATGCTTTCTATGGACATCTCCAAGAATGCATGGATCATGCAATCCCAAACAAATCCAAGTCCCTCTCCACCGAATGTAAGCGTCCTGTCTGGTGGACCTCAGCCATAAACAAATTGTATAACAAAAGAAGAAAGCTACTGCACGTCAGAGCGAAATCCCATGAAGGGATGACATCTCTGATCAACATTAGCAGAAAACTACTTTCTCATAAAAACATCCAAGGCAAACTTTGAGAGAAAAATCGCTAAGGACACTAAAGATAACAACAAAGCCTTCTTCAGCTATGTTAGAAACCTGGGCGGAAACCCTCAGGTATGCTCAGAGTTGGTTCACAACAACAAAAAATACACTGAACCCACAGATATTGCTAACATTCTGGCTGACAGGTTCAGTGCAAATTTCTCCCCTCCTTCACCCCCAAAAGAAGAAATACTTATCCCAGCTGAATGTAATCTCCCTGTCATCTCAGATGTCCAAGTGAGAACCGCCCTAAACAAAGCAAAAAACACAGCATCAATGGGACCTGATGGTATCCCGGGGTGCATGTTACGTGAACTCCAAGAGGAGCTAAACCCACACATAAAAATGCTATTTAACCTTAGCCTTACTTCGGGATATGTACCTGAACACTGGCATACAGCAACAGTGGTCCCACTCCACAAGGGGGGTGCCCCTACAGACCCTGGAAACTACCGCCCCATAAGCTTAACTAGCCTGGTCTGCAAAGCTATGGAAAGAATCATCATGGAACTCATAAACAGAGACATAGGGGACCTACAGACACTTGACCACACCCAGTTCAGCTTTGTAAAGGGCAGATCCTGCCTTTTAAACCTGGTTGACTTTTTCGAAACAGTCACTAGAGCCATTTATGAGGGCAAAGCAGTCCATACAGCATACCTGGACTTGGCTAAGGCCTTCGACACAATACCTCACTCAGGCATCATAGATAAGCTAAACAGCTTAAACGTAAACCCTTATGTCACTAGATGGGTTGCAAACTGGCTAAAGGACAGAACCCATAAAGTTAAAATCGCTGGAGCAATGTCAGACTCAAAGCCAGTCACAAGTGGTGTCCCACAGGGATCTGTCCTGGGACCCCTCTTGTTCGGCATTTATTTCTCAGATGTTAAAGCAAACATGGGAGGGCTGTGGCTGACAAAGTTCGCAGATGACTGCAAACTAGGCGCCATAGTCGATACACCAGCAGACACACACATCCTACAAAAAGGACAACTGGTGCCGTAGTCACTGCCTTAAACTAAATGCCAAAAAATGTATAGTCATCCCTTTTGGAAAAAACAAAGTACCCACAAATTATCACATAGACAGCAACCCACTGAGTATGGAAAAAGTAATCGGAGACATAGGGACCCAAGTAGACAGCGACCTCTCATTTGACACCCACGTTGCCAAAGTGGTTAGAAAAACATTCTACCTTGCACACCTCATCATGAAGGGATTCACATCCAGGTCCAAGGATGTCATTGTACCCCTATATTCCTCCCTCATCAGACCCATGATTGAGTACAATGCCCCATTTGGTATGTACCTCACCCGGCATTTGCAACAGCTGGAGAGACCACAAAAGTACCTCACCAAAAGGATCAAGGGTCTCCAACATATGTCTTATTCTGCCAGACTAAAGAAACTTCAGCTCTATTCAGTAGCATACCGCCTGCTCAGAGGTGATCTCTGCCTGACGTACAAGGCCATGTCCAATCAGGATCTGATGGACATGCTCCACCTCAAAAAACCCAAATCCATCAGGACCACGAGAGCTAAAGACTTAAACCTCGGCACAAGTATGAATAGGACATGCTGGAGGGATAGATTCATAACCCAGAGGCTTCCCATGCTTTGGAACAGGATCCCAGTTCGTATTAGGCAGAGCCCCTCACTGACTCTCTTCAAGAGAAATCTTGATGAGTGGATGGGAGATCATAAGTTTACCCCAGGGGTCACATCTGTGTCACTACTAGACTGGGGCACAGTAAACTAATTCTATTATATAAAGGGACCTTCATTGTGTCACTACTAGACAGAGGCACAGTATTCTAGATTTATTCTGTACATTTTTGTACCATTTCATGGGGTGGCAAAAGCCACATCACTATGGCTAGGCTTACAAATGCCCCAGGGCAGATAGCCTAGTACTATACTATGAAACTATGAACCTTTCTTCATACATATACTCAGTTATTTTATCCCTTTCTTTATCAATGACTTCAAGCAGCACTATTTTATGTTTTGTATATAGTTAGTAGTTTTAAGTTTTATTTTTGTTTTTGGTTTTGATGTTCTCTTTGTTGTTACTGTTCATTTCAAAACTGCAAATGTATGTGGTTTGCATATGCTGCAGAAAATAACATTTCTATTGGAAAAAAAGATTTTTGTCACTTCTTTGTAGTAGTTTGTATAAGAAACAGTATAAATAAGTTGGTTATATATTCAGTTTGGTGAATGGGTAAAATCCACTGACCCCAAGACCCTTTTATAGTTCAGTTCCAGGGATTACAGCTCCAGAACAAGAGCAGTGTAATTCCAAACATAAGCAAAAATGAGAGTATCCATGGAGGGGAAAACAGTAAACACATTAAGATCCAATTGCAGTGGAAAAAACACATTTTTGTATGCTGTTTTACACTGGCATTCTCTCTAGCCATGTTTTAATCTGGAAATGCTGGCAACATATAGTTCACCACAGCTCATTTATAGTGATCTCCCTGTGTTCATAAGTCAGTATGTTCATAGCTATTCTGTATTTTTCATTTGAAGTTGGTCAGTTTGGTTAGAGGAGAGTGTTCGTCCACAGCCCTAAATAACTGATAACATTTTAATGATATACAGCATATTACATGCTTTAAAATTACCACATAATATAACGAGTGGTAAGTAATACTGGTAAAAATGGTCTTCACATTCTGATATACTGACAGCACTATGCATAGCAAGACTGGTAAATATTTTTCTCTTGAGCATAAAATGAAAATGCAAAAAAGTTTATTCTGGAAAAACACAAATTTCATTTTCATTTGTATCACCTGCAGCAATTATACAATTTAATAAGTAGTATCAACACTGTGATTCCCTTTGCAGCCAGTTTATTTTGAATTATTGTGTTTTGCAGTGGTTCCGCAGTGCCATTATTAAGGAAAATGCCATGCCAGAAGGTCTAATGACCCTTCTCTTCTCCAATATTGATCCTATTTACGAGTTTCACAGGGCATTTCTAAAGGAGGTAGAACAAAGACTTGCACTCTGGTAAGTTGCTTCCAGAAAATTAGGCTTTTTCCTTTAACATGTTACATGTACTGCCTTAGAATATATTTCACGTTATTTTCTGGGATATGGTGCAGCAAGAGCTTTTTGATTTGTGCAACTTCCTCGCCCCTGTCGTATACCATCTGCGGTTTTACCTAATACTTCTGTGATTAGGAAAAATGCAGATTATGTTGTACACTATGCTGGATGGCATGGTAGAAGGATATAGATAGAAATTCCATTTTCAGACGCACAACCAGTGCATTGCCCCCCCCCCCAACTTCATAGTTAAAAATATGCACACCATTCCATCTAATGCTACTGTGAATTCAACAATTTTGTATTCAAATCATATTGCCTGAAAAATGAAGTATATTTTCCGATACCACATTTCATTACCAGAAGTATTTGGGTTAAATATAGAAAGCAATAAATTATTCATTGCTCGGATTGTTTTTATTTAATGGTGTTCCTATTACCAATTCTGTGGTGAGAACAGTCATATTGGTAGTTCTGGTTATTTACAGGACCCACCACTCCGCAGAACTCAGAAAGGCAATACTTGATCTGCAATGCTAATGGTCCTGTGGAATAAACTACCTGTTTTACACATGAACGCAACACTAAGGCTTTGTTCCACAGATTTTACAATTTTACCTATTTATGGCCTATTATGGGCAGACCTTTATTCTTCACTTAAAAATAGGGCGGGATCCTAAGGAGGATGATTAAAGGCATGCACCTACACTGCTGATATCCACACAGTAGAGGTGTAGCATTGAACTGTGTTTCTGAGCACCATAACTTGCAGCTTGCATTTTAGATCTCTAGTAATATGCCTCTGTCACTATTTTTATCAGTTACATTCTTTGGGTATTTGTTCCCAATGTTCGTTGTCTTTAGTTGTGGTACTCTCTTTCAGTTGTATTTAAAAGTGATTCTGTAGACCTGAACCATGGATCAGGTCTTAAGTCTGTCTGAACCAAATTTATTTTCACTGGCATTCTGTATCTTTGAGCAATTTTTATATAACCAGCAGTATAACTCTCATATTCATTGCATTCTTAGAGAGTGTAGATTTCTGGATTTGTTAAAGGTTTGAAACCAGTATAAAGATAACTGTTTAAATGTACTGATCACTGGGTTGCGCATGGAGTGACATGATCATGCTACAAATTCAGGGAAAAATAACATTGTTCAGCACCTCTCTGACATAAAAAAGGTCTCAAGTGTTCATTAAATATCTCTCAGTGCTGTTAAAATGTAGTTTAAAGCTAGTGTGTGACAGCAGCTAGAGTTAGCCACCAAAGAAAAGCATCTGAAGTATTAAAAAAGATGTACACTTTTTTGTCACAAAAAATGGCACAGTCAGGTGTCTAACAGCTTTTAAAACTGTTCATTCCTCAGAGGGTTACTTCATTTAGAGCCATTAGAAAAGAAAATAAGGGAGTCAGAAATGCAAGTGCATAATTAGTATGTCAGTCAAGAAAAATTGACTTAATTTGCAGATGATATTTTGTGCCTGATTAACCTATAACAGGACATCTCAGTGTTGTAGAACATTTTGAGACCGTTTTGAGTCGTTTCATGATATAAAATTAACGAAGATAAAGCAAGGGCTATAGCCGTAAATGATGTACCCACACATGAATTGGTTTAGCAATACACATTTTTACGGGGATGTGATAAGATGAAGTATTTAGATGTATGGATTAAAAAGACTTCTGTTATGGGAGCTAAGCATGCGTGGAAAGAGACTATACAAAACAGAATATAGAAATTGAGAAAATGGAAGCTCTTCTTTATGGATATGGATAGCAAGATACAAGCAGTAAAAATGTTTTTAGTCCCTTTAGTTTTATATACAGATCAGGCACATTTTTATCAAGCAGTGGAGAAGTTGTGGACAGTAATTAATACAAAGTTGAAGGATTTTGTCTGGGAGTAGGAAAGGGCAAGGGTCAAGTGGGCTAACTTGATCCAACAGAACAAGGTGGTTTAGGAGCAACTTATTTGAAGTTCTGTTTTAGAGCTACATGGTTAAGGCTCATATATAAAACACAAGCAGAAAGCTATAATTCACATTTTAAAGGGATGATGATGAAGCAGGATGGGAAATTCCAGAAATGAGTAATGAGCTGGATTTTGGATGCAGCTCCTTAAGGAGAATAACAACAGCCATACATAATATTATGTTCATAAAGTAGAAGAAAGTATTTTAAGAACTAAGCTAATACAGGAATGGAGAAAGGAGATTTTGCTAATAGAGATGACTGCAGTTAGGGTGCAGAGAATAGGCAAGAGGGATCTTGAATTTACTGGAGAAAACTAGCAAAGGAACCAAGGTATTGGGGGCAAATAGCTACAGAGGGAATGGTAACAGAATGGGAAGAGGCTAAGAAGACATTTGGAATGCAGACTAGAGACTGCCTTCCCATTAAGGGATTGATTTCTGAGTGTAGGCAAAGAGAAAGGGATAGAGGGGAATCCTAAGTGAAAGGCCTGCTCTGGTACAGTTTTTAGTTGATTCTAGAACAGTAGTGGCTGTTAAAAAGGGATAATTAGTAGGGCATTTAAATATTGCATGCTAATTATAGGAATTAATCAGAGGAGGTTAGAAAAGTTTAGGAAGAGAGATTTGATAAGCAATTTACAAGGAAACAATGGCAGGACATATGTATGGCTCCCAAGTACGCAACAAAGCCTAGACGATTTAGGATTTTGGCTTGGATGTATTTACATAGGTGGTGGTATACCCCAGGCAGACTCCAAAGAATTTTTTCTCAAGCAGATGTCAAATGTTGAAGGTGTGATAAGGAAGAAAGAGGTAACTGGGAGCATATGTTATGGGAGTATAATGAGTTGACAGACATCAAAAATTCCTACAGAGTAGTGTGTCAGAAATATTAGGTAAGCAAATGGGTGCAACTAAGGAAATTATTATTTTTTTTTTTAACTCTGACGCAGGATCTGAATTGCCTAGACATTATAAGGGTTTACTAAATTTAATTCTGATGGCTGCCAAAAAAGCAATTACTAGAAAATGGAAATCAAAGTCTAAACCAACTATATTTAAAGTATTGAATATTGTAACAGAGAAGCAACAAATGGAAGTAGGATCTTAAGAAAAGGGTAGGAGCAGATTATGTAAAAATGGAAATTGTGGGAACAATACATGCAGAATAATGTGTCAGAGGAGAAATGGGAGTTAAGGGAATTCAGCAGTTTATGTAATGGTGGATTGATATTCAAAAAAGCGTGTGATGTATAATATTTGTAACTAGGAACATGTTCATACGCTTTGTTTTCTTTTATATAAATGTATGTTTGCCTGTTTTTAAGTATTCAATAAAGGTGTTAAAGTTAAGAAATTATTAGAGGTGAAGTTTTTTAGGCTACTTGCAAAGAAATAGGTGGCAGTGACCAAACAACTTGAACCTAGCAAGGTGAACAAAGCAACTCATCTTCTAATAGCTGCTGTGTAGACTAATTCCCCCAGCCCACAGAGAGTATCCTGCTCACTGCTTCCTGTTCCCTGCATCACCTCAGTGCCCATGCAACACATTTTGAGCTGGTTGAACAAGCCACTGTAGTCACAGAAATGGTGGTCACATGGTGTCCCTGAAGGAGGAATGTTTTGTAATTAAACCAAGTTGCCTGTAGGAATACCAATATGCCTGAATATTTCCAGGCAGCAGGAACAAGCTATAGCTTTTTCTTCATTTATTGTCCCCCAGTTTTGAGTGGGCATTCTTGCAAGAGATTACAGTCTCTTTTGGTGACTTAAGTTTATGATTCAACAATGAGTCTTTACCATTTACCAAGTCCTCTATATTAAAGAATTTGGGTTTGTTCAAGTAAGTATCTCTGCAGTTCATCAAGTAAGATAAGTTTCTTGGCTGGGGTGCCTTCTGTGTGGAGTCTGCATGTCCTCCCTGCATTTGTGTGTATTACCTCTGGGTGCTCCAGTTTCCTCCCACAGTTCAAAGACATGCATCCAGAGCGTTTCTCCCTGGGCCTCCGCTGAAACTTGGCCTCGTTCCAAGTCAAACTTTCCCAGTAAATAAATGTTAAAATAAAATTAAATCAATAAATAAGTTCTTGGCTTGGCATCTCCTTTAAATGTGATGACTTCAGATTTGGTGGTGGAGCTGATCTCATGGTCTGAAAAAGTTTTCTTTCAATTGGAACTAGCAGTACCATTTTAGTCTCCCAGTCTTTGCACCAAGAGAGTGTTTTTTTTACTAATTACTCTTTCCTTGTGTTCGTTCATCATCAATCCTTCAACTCCTTCCAAAGAACAGTGCAGGTGATCCATATGAACTGGTCTACGGCTATAGTAAGTCATAGACTATGCTCACCTCAAATCATGTGTGTTCCACTCCAATCAGGGTACATGACCACATTTTAATTTTGGGCTTAGCGCTCTTCAGTAGAAAGTGTGAAAGATGGAATGTCATTAAAATCATGCACATCTTTGGGCTGATAAACTTGATCTGGTGGAACATTATGCATATCACCACACTGAGATCCTTTATACGAAAACATCATTTCTGTCCCGAGAGATCTTACTTTGGATCAACAACAGAACATGCTTTTTTTCAAGTGATTAACAGTGTGTGCAGTTTGGCTTGTCTTTCTGCTTGTAAAGCTATTATATAGCATCAGTGGGGGATAACTGACCAGTGTTTCATTTTTAAAGGTTGCCATTAATCTGCTGCACATTTCCTTCTCCATGCCCCATGATCCGCACATATTTTGAGGCTAGTTAGGTGATCTGCTTATATGTTTTCGTATTTTATTCCCATTCTTTAAGCTCATGAACTTTATTTCAGTTATGCACCTTACAACCTGCAGACTTGGCTCCCTCTTCACCCAAACTGGTTATTAATTGCCATGGATATATACTTAGACCAAGCACTCATTCGGTTTGGAGTCCTCATTGAAGACCTTGACTTTTTCAGTGTTTATTAAAGAACTTATCTAGCCTTATCCTCAGTAAGCCATGTCTTGAGTTCACATTTGTCTGGCACTTAGTATAGAGGAATAAAGCTCTGAGCTGTTACTGAGCTGCTTTCTGGGCCCAGGGGTATAGGGTGTGATTCTTTCCACCTTCATTTGAGTAGTGGTGATTCTGTGCAAGTCACTTAACTAGACAGTGCTCCCAGGTCACTCCTAAAAAGGAGCAATTTGTCCACATGGCTTAACCAGTCTTCAAATAGGTTAAAAAAATCCAATAGTCTTGATAAGTTTTACCCTAGTTGTAACTTTCCCTTTTGGGAAAGTCATTTATGTGCAGTTTGAATTTTACTTAATGGGCAGTGGATTCACAGACCCATATTATTTTGCATCAGTACTGGTTGGAGGTTGCCCTCATTAGAATAGTTAACGATGTTCTGGTAGATAGCGATCAATAGGTTTTTGCTGCTTTAGTCATGCTTGAACTGACTGAAACATTTAACAATGAATCATGTTGTTCTGGGAAAATGTTTATGTTCTTACTGTAGTCTTTCCTGTGCAATGCTAGATAGGTTTGCCTCTTTTTCTGGACATATCAGACCTTAATAAAACGTTTTACTTTTTGAAGTATGAAATGCTACAGGGTTTGATTTCAAGTCTGTTTCTTTTGATGGTGTTTGTTCTATCCCCTGTGAATCATATGAGAAGGAAATGGTTGGCCTGTCACTGCTGTGCTAATGGCACACCAGTTCACTTATCTTTCCATGAAAAATGAATAGTGAACATATGTTTTTTAATGGATGACTTTGAGGCCATTAATATTTTCTTACTGGTAAAATATTGAAACTTAACGTATCCAGGATGGCTTCCAGTGCCTTGACAGTTTCATCTTATTTATGGTCAAACGTGTAATCTTGTTGTCTTCACTGATTAACTGATGCTTCAGAAAATGATGTCTGCTGTGATCATTTTTTTCACTTGTGGAACCTCACTGCATTTAAGGACTTAATACCTTCTGAGGATGTTTCTGCTGCTGTTCATATCCTAATTTCCTCTCTCCTTGACTGTTGCAAGGCGCTCTGGAATGGACTGCTTGACACTAGGATAGGTCATTTACAGCTGTTGCAAAACTCAGTATGTGGCTGCTTACTGTACACTTTGGTGCTGTCCTATTACTCGGTGCTGTGGAGTTTGTATTAGCTTCCCATCTGATTTCTGAATAATAATCAAGATCTTGGTATTGATATGGATAACCCTATGTGATCTGTGTCAATTTTACCTGAAAATGTTAATTGTTCCTTATAGGTTCATAGGGAAGTACTTGGCTAGCTGCCCTTGTGGGCCATTTTAAGCCTAGCTAATTTACCTTTTTGTGTTTTAAGCAACCTATCCCATTTGATTATAGATTGGCTTAATCCATCCCATGGTTGACAGTTACATATTATCCCTAATGAGAATAACTGGGATCATACCATAAATAATATGAGGGGACCCATGCATATAAAGCATTTAGGAGCTGCCTGTGTCTATTAGTAGTTCAGCGGGCAGTCCTGGGTTAAATTGAATTTGTTTTGTGTGGCTAGGGAATCTGTTCCAGAGCAGAGGGATCTGTCCCTGCAAATTGTTCTGTTGATGCTGCAGAACAAGTTTAGATTCATAGAGTATTTATGATGTAATTTAACTTGCTGATGTGCAGTCAATCCATCAGTAATGGGTTGGAGAATGCCTTGTATTCAGAAGCGTATTTGGTTCTACCAGTGTCCTGTGCCAGTACTGTGAACAAGCACCCTACCCACTCAGCTCTTTCAAGTGAAGAGCAAAAAGAAAGCACTTCAGTGTAATAAGCCAATCACTGCATTGTAAGCAATCGGCTGTGGTGGTGCTGCGGTAGCGTTGTCGCCTCACAGTAAGACGTCCTGTTCGATTCTCAGCTAGAGCGTCTTCTGTGTGGAGACATGCATGAATGGTTGTACCTTCGTTGAAGGTTGTGTGTCAGGGCCGGCAACTCAGCACATAAATATCTACTGCCAATTAGTGGACCGGAGTTCCGCTGTGGCGATCCCTAACCGGAAAAAGCCGAAAGACACAACAACAACAACACTTAGATCTGTACCCCACCCCCAGCTCTTCTGTTGAAGAGATAAAAAAACCCAAACTGACCATCTATCTACTAACACACCAATCAGGTGACCAGATGCATGACATGAGCCCCAACCCTCCTGCCCCAGCCATTCAGATCCTGTTTCTGTGCCCTGCCCCCAACCCTCTCATTTTAAACTGTAGCAAACTGTTTCCTATATATGTAAGAGAAAGTTGCTACAGTTTATACCTTGCATGTAACGAGTGCTGTGGCGCTCTTGTTTTAGCTTAAAAAATCATCTTTTTAAACTGTAGCAAACTGATTTCTACAGTTTATACCCTGCCTACATGGAGTGCCACAGTGCTCAGGTTTTAGTTAAAATTCTAATTCTTTACTTTTAGATTTCAGCAAACTGCTTGCTACAGTTTAGACCACACATGGAGCACTACAACATTCAGGTTTGACCACAAATACAATACTGGCTTTCAAGAGCTAGTATTACATTAAAGAGACATCAAGATCAGCTGATCGTGCCCCCAAAGCACTTTATGCCCAGGCAGTTGTCCCTCTCACCCCATCCTAGCCATGCTACTGCTTGTATGCCAGACACAAGTCACCTCTTAGTGGTTTGCAGGATGCTGAGTATAGTGACAGGGCATTGAGGCAATCTATGCAGGACATGTTGTTTTGGCATTGTATCCTTTTAGTAAGGTATTTCTTTGGACGTTACAGATTGTAGATGAACGTGTCTGTATATATACCTTTAAAAAGCTCTCCAGGGGCTTGCATAAGTGTTTAAATACTGAGCATGTGCAAGTGCCATTTTTGTAGTAAGCCGTTGAGATGTAAGCATGTATGTATGTAAGGTCTGTCTGTTAACCAGTTTGTTTATATTTTATGAAGCTGCTCTCCTTCCTAATGTGTTTTTATGTATTAAAACATCTAAACAAAATACCCCAGCTGCTTGTCAGCTATGATCGAGTGGGATGAGTGACATGATATCAGAAGTGGCATGCCTAAAAGGACATGGTGTTAGAAGTGACATGTCTAAAATGACTTAAAGCCAGGATGGAATCCAAATCCTTTAGTTTAAGCTTGAGAAGCACTTGGTTGGACCTGGAGGAATATAGAGGAGTGAATTGTCTTTACTGTACGTATGCTTTGCAAAACAGGTCAGCAACGAATTTCAGATGTTAAAACTTGCACAGTGCTATTTCTTATTTGCAAAATATGAAACAAGGCATACAGAATGCCCCAAATGATATTTGCATAAACTGATGTATCCGGTACTGATAAAAATATTCAAATTACTAAGAAAATGTTTGAAATAAAGTCCGAATTGCATAAAACAAATGAGGAAATGTCCGCATTTTTCAATAAATGCATAGTGAATCCATATTTTTCATATTAATCAGAGGTATCTCAGTTATAAGTGTATAAAGTGTTTGCATGTTTCTGCAGTACTACAGTAAAGTTATTTCATAGAATACAGCCATTTAAGAGCAGATTTTATAGCTTACAATATTTCAGAGAGTTTATTGTGCATTTGAATGTTATTACAAGCTCACAGCACAGTTTGTTCTTAGATAATTACAAGGGCCATATTTCCAGTTTGTTTGCGTGCATACTTGGTGGGCGGCATGGTGGACAGATTGCAAAAGCCCAGTGCACTTGTGTTTGACAGTAATATTGCAGAAAACTGGAGAGTGTTTGAGCAAGAGTACAACATTTTCATACAAGCTGCATTTTCTGATAAAGATGACCATACAAAGGCATTTATTCTACTTAATTTAGCTGGGTCAGAAGCTACAGAAGAGAGGGAAAACTGTCATATTGTTGTACCAGCTGAGTCAAGGGAGGACCCTGAGAACTTAAAACATAAATTTAGAGAAACGTGCAACCCCCAGACAAATGTTACAATGGAGAGGCACTTATTTTATACAAGGGATCAAAAGCCTGGTGAAACTTGTGCAGCATATGTAACTGACTTGAGAAACAAGGTTAAATATACAAATTTGGTTCATAGGTTCATACTAGGCTATCTGCCCTGGGGCAATTATAAGCCTTGCCCGATTCTGTATGGCTTACGCCACCCCTTGATTTGAGTATACTGTGCCCTTTTTAAGGTTTAGTTTACTGTGCCTCTGTCTAATAGTGACACGGGAGTAATCCCTGGGACAAACCTGCGATCCCCCATCCACCTATCGAGATTCTTCTTGAAGAGATTCAGTGAGGTGCTCTGCCTCACATGAACTGGAATTCTATTCCAGAGCGAAGGGAGCCTCTGGGTTATGAACCTGTCCCTCCAGCAAGTTCTATTTATTTCTGTGCTGAGGTTCAAGTCCCTCGAGCGTGTGGCTATAAGAGATTTAGATTTACTGAGGTGGAGCATGTCCATTAATTCTGGATTTTACATAGCTTTGTATGACAGGCATAGATTGCCTCGAAGTAGGCGGTATGCAACTGAGTAGAGCTGGAGTTTTTTTAACCGAGCAGCATATGGCATCTGTTTGAGACCCTTGATCCTCTTGGTGAGATACTTTTGCGGTCTTTCTAATTGCTGCAGGTGTCGGGTAAGATACATCCCAAAAGGGGCATTGTATTCTATGATGGGCCTGATGTGGGATGAATAAAGGGGCACGATTACCTCTCTTGATCTAGATGTGAAACCCTTCGTGATGAGGTGGGCTATGTAGAAGGTCTTTCTAACCACTTTGGCAATGTGGTTTTCAAAGGAGAGATTGCTATCAACTTGGGTCCCCAGGTCCCTAATAACTTTCTCTGTACTTAATGGGTTTCTGCCTATGCGGTAATTTATGGGCACATTGTTTTTGCCAAAGGGTATGACTATACATTTTTTGGCATTTAGCTTTAAACTATGGCACTGGCACCAGTTATCTGTCTCTGTGAGACCTTTTTGAAGGATGTTTGTGTCAGCTGGAGAGTCGATTATGGCGCCCAGTTTGCAGTCGTCTGCGAACTTGGTGAGCCATAGCCCACCCACGTTTGCCTGTACCTCGGAAAAGTATATACCGAACAAGAGTGGTCCCAGGACAGAACCCTGTGGGACGCCACTTGTGACCGGTTTCGAGTCTGACATGGCTCCAGCAACTCTCATTCTGTGGGTTCTGTCTTTGAGCCATTTTGCAACCCATCTTGTGACATAGGGGTTTATATTTAAGCTGGATAGCTTATCTATGATGCCCAAGTGGGGTATTGTGTCAAATGCCTTTGCAAGGTCCAGATAGGCTGTGTGGACTACCTTACCTTCATCTATGGCTTTGGTGACTGTTTTGAAGAAGTCAACCAGGTTCAAAAGGCAGGATCTGCCCTTGACAAAGCCGAACTGGGTAGGATCTAGTGTCTGTAGGTCCCCAATGTCTTTGTTTATGAGCTCCATGATGATCCTCTCCATAGCCTTGCAGACTAAGCTAGTCAGGCTTATGGGGCAATAGTTTCCAGGGTCCATAGAGGCTCCACCTTTGTGGAGTGGGACCACTGTTGCTGTACGCCATTCTGTGGCAACACATCTTGTACAGCTGTTTTATTTGAGGGATTAGTTCCTCTTGGAGTTCATGTAGGACGCAACATGGGATGCCATCTGGTCCCATGGAAGCAGTGTTTTTTGCTTTGGAGAGGGCAGCCTTCACCTAAGCATCAGAGATGTTTGGGAGGCAGCCCTCTGCCGGAATAGATACTTGCTCTTTTGGGGGGGGGGGGGGAGAAGTTTGCACTGAACCTGTCTGCCAGGATATTGGCAATGTCTGTGGGTTCAGTGTATTTTTTGTCATTTAGAATAAACTCAGAACAAGTCTGGGAGTTACATCCAGGGTTCCTAACATAACTGAAAAAAGCCTTATGATTGTCTTTGGTGTCCTGTGCAATATTTCTCTCGAAGCTGGCCTTGGAGGATTTTTTTGCTAATACTGATCAGAGATGCCTTCCCTATTAGGGATTTTGCTCTATCATGTAGTAGCTTCCTCTTTCTGTTGTACAGTTTATTTATGGCAGGGGTCCACCAGACTGGACGCCTGCCTTTGGATGATTGGGTCTTGGTTTTGTTTGGGATAGCATGATCCATGCATCCCTGGAGATGTCCGTAGAATGCGTTTATATAGGATTCTGCAGTTTAGGCCATAGTTTCCACTGGCCATGGGGCTTGAAGGATTCCACTTCGGTTTTGAGAAGTGAGAAGTTTGCTTTTGAGAAGTTTTTCACTGTGGTTTTCTGGGCTGGGGGTGGGGTCGGGATGTGGACATCCAGTGAAATTAATTTATGGTCTGATCTTACCAATGAGGGATATACTTCTGGTGTGGAGCATAGAGTCCCCATGTTGGTAATGATCAGGTCTAGTATGTTGTCCGCTCTTGTGGGAGTGGTGACTAGTTGTTCCATAGCATTTGAGTTTATAATTTCCAGGAACCTTTGGGCTAAGGTGCTGGGGCTTGAGTAGTGCTCCCAGTCAATGTTTGGATAGTTGAAGTCGCCCAGTGTAATGGTGTTCGGAGAGATCTTCATGTTCTCCAATGTTTTCAGGAAAGCCGAGTGGGATTCCTGACTTTGAGAGGGTGGTCTGTAGGATGCTATAAACTGAAAAGCAGTCTTGCCCACTGTTAGTTGCACATGGATGGTCTCTGCTACTTCGTGCAATGCCACTAACCTGGAGGTGTGGATATCCTTGATAAATATGGAAACCCCCCTCCTTTTGTGGTTCGGTCCGGGTTTTGGGGCCGAAAAGCATGATATGAGGTATAGCCTGGTAGTGCTGGGGTGCTCTCTGGAGCCTCGAACCAGGTTTCTGTCACTGCACAGATATCGATGTTCTCCATACTGAGGAGAGCTTCGAGTGCGTGCATCTTGAGGTTAAGACTTCTGGCGTTAAGCAGTATTACCCTTAGTTTCTTGTTCCTTGTGCTGTCTATGGGGGTGGGTTTGACTTTTGAGCCTTGCCTAAAAAAGGCAGTATGGGGGTGGCAAGAGCCTTTGCCAATATCCGAAAGCCCAGTGGTGACAGGTGCAAGCCGTCCCTAGCGAAGCAACGTGGCTTGCCGAGCATGTCATCCCAGGCTGACAGACACTGGATCCCCTTTGAATGACACCAAAATTTTAGCCAATTGTTAAAATCGATCATTTTGTCTTTGTACTGTGGCATCATTCTAGATGAGGGTAAGATGCTGCTCAAGGTCAGGCTCATACCAGCCTGGGCTACATGATCAGAGAGCTCCTCTATGTCTCTTTTCATGCAGTCCAGGGAGGTACGTCTCAGGTCATTCACACCAGCATGTACAATGACTGAGTCATATTTGTATTTGCTTTGGAGTGACCTGAGTGTTTGGGTTATGTGGCGGATGCTAGCACCCGACAGGCAGCTCACCGTGACCTTCCTTTATTCAGCCTGGTGAGCGGGACGTCAGTGTGTCTGACAATAGAGTCACCTATTACAAGAGTATCAGGTGTGTTATTCAGCCTTAAGGGCTGTGGCTGCTTGGCACACTGACTTTGTGGGCTATGTGTTGTGCGTGTTTTGTTTTGAGGTAGCGTTTGCTTGGATGTCTGCTTTGGAGGTCTCTGTTGCTTAGGTAGATTTTTATTTAGGGCCTCCGAGTATGTTTTTGTGTACTTATGTGTTTGGTTCGCTGATGTGGTGGGACTATGTTAAATACTGGAATTATGTTGTGTGAGGTTACCTTCTCCTCCTGACTGGTTACACCAGTTTTGAGATGAGAGAGCTCCGCGTCCATTTTGGCTAAATAGTTGCATCTCTCATATATTTGAACCTGTTTGGAGGAGGAGAGGGTTGTCCGTGTACATGAGACAGTTGTAACATTGCCTCAAAATTCCCAGATTCACCAGCTGGACTGGAGAGGAAACCATTGAATGACCTTTGGACATGCTAGAGTAATATAGGGAAACTGAATTTAAGATGGACCAATAGAGGATAGGGTAATCG
Source organism: Protopterus annectens (assembly GCF_019279795.1). Classification (NCBI taxonomy): domain Eukaryota; kingdom Metazoa; phylum Chordata; order Ceratodontiformes; family Protopteridae; genus Protopterus; species Protopterus annectens. Next base: position 504,738,030 of record NC_056734.1, on the reverse strand, counting down.
TAGAGCGTATAAGAGTGAGTAGTGCTTATGGTTTAATAGTGCTAACTTGTAGGATTACTTAATTGGACCAGTGAAGGGCCTTAGAATGAGAATATGGTGTTTAAATTGAGAGAGAGAGCAGTTCTAAGGGAAAAAGTGAAGAGCAGACTTTGTGGAGCCAGGAATAGTTTAAACCCAATTAGGCGGCGCTGCCCACTGTTGCGCTATGCACAAAAACGCACAAAACCACGCAAAAGATGGTTTTAAGAGAGGAAGATGAAGGAGTTTGGAATTGACCCAAAATGGCCAATAAAACTACAGTTTCAAGTCAGTAACCCCTCCCACAGGGGCAGGCTGGCTGCTCAATGTTTTTCACTGCCACTGATCAACAGATACTTCCCTTTAGCCCAAGCAAAAAATGGCCTCCAAAAAAACTTAAACAGTTCAAGAACAGCAACCCTGTAACTGAACTTTTTTAAATCTCAGAAAAGTGGGAAAAAAGCAAGATTTTTTTTGTTTTTTTCAGAGATAGCAGATCAACAAGTTATAACAGTGCAGTAAATTACCCCACACAAGAGTGCTAGGCCAAAGACAGATAAAATGCAAGTTTTGAGAAAAAAACAATTTTAAAAATAAGTGCAAACAGGAAATTCAGTAAACAGCTCTAGGTTGTGCTCTAAATACGGTTACTAATGCAGAAATAGTTTAACAAGCCAGAAAATGCTCAAAATAGGTGGCTATGCAGAAAAAACTTAACAAATAAACAGAGGAAAAATACTTAAAATCTCAAAAGTGGTAATTTAAGGGATGAGTTGATAAAGGGCAGACTTGTGTGTGGTATTAAAGATGATGCTGTGAGATTTTGCTTCATGACAGTGATTTAACTTTGAATAAGGCCATTGATATTTGTCAGATATGAGTTCATGAAAAAACACATGCTTACAAATGAGAACAGGTCTAGAAGGCACAGTGACAAAGCTCATGTTGATAGTATGCAGTGTGTAGTTAAAAGAAACAGGCACAAGCACATGGCAGTAACTGTAGCACCTTCAGAACTCACTGGTAAACCCCATAGCTTTCCAGCAAATTCCAGAGTTCACACAGTCTCAGTGAAGCATAAGAGTGAGTCAGCAAACTCAAAGCATGGGCCCCAACCTTTCACTGCCAGCTGTCGTAATTGTGGTGGAAGTCATGAATCTAAAAGGGCAAAATGTTTAGCTTTTGGTCAGCAATGCCAAAAATGTAATAAATGGAATCACTTCAAAAGCTTTTGTAAATCAAAAGGCCCACATTCTTTTATTAAAAGGGAACGTTTTAAGAAACGAGTTGATCAATTAGAAAGCTGCAACCATACTCTTTATGTTGATGGTGTGTCAGTGCTTCATGAAACAGTTAATGCAGTAGATTTAAGGGTAAAGAATGAAGTGTTTTGCACTGCCCGGATTAATGGCAAACCCATAGAGCTCAAAGTTGACACAGGTTCAAAGTGCAATGTTATGTCAGCAGAAACTTTGCTAGAGTATGTCATGGTAAAAGGCTTGATTTGGCAAGTTGTGTAAAGCTTGTTGCTTATTGGAGGTGAAGAGATTCAAACTGAGGGCTTAATGCTTTCATGTTACTCTGCTGGGATAAGCTATGACTTGTTTTATTTGGTCAAGAGACATGGCCAGTCATTATTAAGGCTCAGAGACAGTTTGAAAATGGGACTGCTCTCATTTAACAAGGAAGTCCACCATGTTAGCTTGAAAGACCACTTTTCTAATCTCGCCCAGTACATTTTCTCTACATATGCTGATCTCTTTGAAGACTAATTAGGAAGCTTCCAGTTGTGTGCTCCATGAAGTTAGACCCAGATGTCAGTCCATTTATCAGGCCAGCTCAGAAAGTTACAAAACCCATGCGGGACAGAGTCAAAGCCAAGTTAGATAAAATGGTGCAACAAGCTGGGATTTGTCCAGTTGTTTTGTCTACTCCAACTGAATGGGTATCTTCCATGGTGCTAGCTTATATGAAAAGCTCAGATGACATCAGAATATGTATTGATCCATGGGATTTGAACAAAGTACTAAAAAGACCTCATCATCCAATGCGCGCAGTCAAAGAAGTCGCAACCTTGATGCCAAATGCCGCTATTTTTTGTGTCTTGTATGCAGAGAGTTCATTTTGGTAAATTTAGTTTGACAAGAAATCATCATTGTTCGCTACATTCAGTAGTCCATTTGGCAGGTACAGATTTTTGAGAATGCCATTTGGGATAAATTCTGCAAGTGAAGTCTCTCAACATGCAATGGAGCAATTTTTTCTGGGTATCCTTGTGCTATTACAGTAGAAATCATACTAGTAGGAAGTCATGATAAAACAGAGCATGACAGAAACCTCCGACAAGTTCTGCAAAGGGTACTTCAAGTGAATCTTAAGCTCAAGCCACACAAATGCAAATTCAGGTTACAATAAGTTACTTATGTTGGTCATTTATTTACTAGTACAGGCTTACAACCAGACACTTCAAAGCAAACATCCATTCTTGAGATGCCAGCTCCAGACAATGTTTAAGCCCTACAAGGTTTTCTTGGCATGGTCCACTATCTAGGCAAGTTCATTCCAGACTCGAGCCGAATATCAGTACCATTCAGAGAGCTGACATGTAAAGATGTGTCATGGTTTTGGTTTGAGCAACACCAAAGAGCATTTGATGTCCTGAAACAGAGAATTGCTAGTCCACCAACTCTCAGTTACTATGATGTTAACAAGCCAGTTACACTTTGTGATGCTTTGAAATTTGGTCTTGGTGCAGTCATTCTACAAGAGGATCAACCTGTTGCCTATGCATCAAGAACTCTTACCCAAACTGAATTGCATTATGCCCAGATTTAAAAGGAACTTTTGGTAATTGTGTTTGCATGTTCAAAGTTCCACAATTATATTTATGGTAGACCTATCCAGATCAAAACAGACCACCAACTGTTAGTCACTATTTTGAGAAAGCCTATGCATTGAGCTCCAGCTAGACTGCAGTGTATGATGCTAAGATTGCAAAAGTATAATTTCACCCTTGGCTACAAGAAAGGCAAACTTCTTTATCTTGCTGATACATTGTCCAGATCACCCAGAAACACTACAGAACAGCATGAGAATGAGAACCTTGATTTTGAAGTCATGGAAATGAGAAATTTTTCTCCCACACATTTTGATGAGTGGAGAGGATCTCAGCCACAGATCCAGTTTTGCAAAGGCCCAACCACTTTTCAATCAATGATGGCCATCAAAGCAATCTAGAAGAAGTGCAGCCTTATTTTCCATACAGAGATGAGATTTTTCTGACAATCATATCATTATGAAAGGTCCGAAAGTAATTGTTCCAAAGTCCTTGCAACAAGAGTAGATTACTATCTTGCATCGTGGTCAACCAGGAGGTGACTACCAAAAGAAGGGCAAGAGGCAAGGGCACCCACAGGCAGGTGAAAGGGAGTGCGCTTGCACCCGCCCCGGAACCAGCTGACTGGGAGATTAATTTTCTTTTAAATAAAAAAAAAAATGTTTTTTTTGTAAGGGCGTTCTTCTTTAAGAACGCCCTTTGCGACCAGTCGCATAGCCACTTCTGTGTCTGTGTGACGGTGGTTTACGTCTTCATTGCCTGCACAGAATTTGAATTCCAGAAGACATTTGGACTGCAGATGAAGGTACAAGTGAGAGGTAGGTGTGTGCCTGTGTGTGTTTGTGTTTAAGAGGTGTGTGTATGTAAGAAGTTGGTAGGTAGGTAGGAGTGTGTGCGTGTGTATGTAAGAAGTAGATAGGTAAAGGCAGGGGTGTGTGTGTTTGTAAGAAGGTCGTAGGGTGCGTGTGTTTGTAAGAAAGAGGGGAGCAGGTTGTGTGTATGTGTGGGGAGAGGTCATACTTCACAATTATCCAGATTTTTGCCTCATATTTTCTGTTTGTTTCTCACATATTGTGTTTTTTCTGGCAAATCATTGAGGACTGAAGTCAGAAAATGGCAGACATTTGAGTTTAAGACTTCATATCCTCAGAAAATGCATACTAATGCAAACCTTGTTCTCCTATCCACTTTCTAAGGAGATAGGAGGATGTATGTGTGTGTCATACCTCTCAACTGTACAGATTTTCACAAAATGTCCAGATTTTTGCCTTATATCTTTGGTCTGTTGCTCATAAGAATTATGTTGTTTTTTGACAAATTACTGGGATGAGCTAAGGATTAAAGTTACTAAATAATGACATGTAATTGAGTTTTCTGACTTCATATCCTTTAGAAAAATGCATTCTAACACAAATCCTGTTATTCTAGCAACTTTCTAAATGTGTCCCTAGTTTTGGGCCTTTGTCCCCAACATTATAAAAGGCTTTGTCCAGATTTCTTGTGCTAAGAGATTGAGAGGTATGGTGTCCGTGTACTTGTGTGTGCACGTGAGTGTGTGCGTGCATGTTTGTGCGTGCGCGTGTATGTATAAGAGGGAGGTAGCATACCCTCAGCTGTCCAGTTTTTTTGCAGAATGTCCAGATTTTTGCCCCATATTCCTCCTAAAAAGGGTTGAAGTTGCTAAATAACAAACATTTGAGTTTTAGACATCATATCCTTTAGAAAGATGCATACTAACACAAATCCTCTTATTCTAGCAATTTTTTAAGTTCATGAGAGCAATATTTATAATCTGTCCCTATTTATGTTAAGCTTTGTCCAGATTTCTTGCACTAAGAGGTTGAGGTATGTGTGAGTGAAATGCCCTCTTTAGAGTTAGCAGGTGGAATTTATTTTCAAGTGCATTTTCAAGGAATTGTGAGCTTCAAGGGATGAGAAGTTTACTGCTGCTCTTGCTAAGTCTACTTAAAATGTGCAACTGTTTTGCTTAGCAAATAGTATCACTGTTGTGGTATAGAATTTTAAAACAGTGTTAGTAGCACAACAGGTAGTATACTTGCATCTTGATGTAGAGGGCTGTGAATTTTACTCCCACAGCTTGTAGATTTCTATTTTAAGGGGGTGGAGTGCTGCAGTCCTGAGTATGTCCTCCTTTGGATGAGATGCCTAGTAACTATGAACCTGATTTTCAGCTTGTCACCCATTCTGTATGGCAATATACCAGCTTACCATTTTTTTAACGTAACATTGGCAATTTATTCTTTAAGGGCAGCAGGCACTGAATTTGTTGAAGCACTGAAATATAAAGTTGTTTTCCAGCAACAACCTCTTCATTAGTTTCAGATCTCTCTAATGTGGAATTATTCAGATGATTTTTTACTTTTGCAGAGATTGTGCATATTGACTGATATTTTTGGATTGTAATGACAAGTTAGTTTTATGGTTGAAATGTTCTGAAATGGGCATTTTGTCATTATTGGTTCATATGTTTTTTCATTGGTTACTGGAAACATGTTCAAAACCATAAATTTAAAACACACTAACAAGTGATGCTGTATTATACAAGGAGTATAATTCAATTATTATATATTATAATTAATAAAATCAGGAAGGTAAATCAAAGAACTTTTGCATGGTCCTAAAAATGTGTGCAAGGGGCCTGTGATTTGAAAACAGCCCAAAGGTAAAACTTAACCTGCCACTGGCCAAATGCATTTTCTTTGCATGTGGGTTTCAAAGGTAGAAAAGTTTTAATGCTAAGTCTGTTTTCATTGTAAGACTATTGCTTTGTTTAGCAAATGGCTACCAGTGTTTGTGCTGTAAAATTTGAAATAAAAGTTGTAAATTAAATCCAAATATCTGTAATCATTGTAGAAGTAAAGCATAAAACAGTATGCACACAGAGTTTTGAAAAGTGTTTATGGCAACTGGGGAGAAATAGCCAAGTAATGGGAAATTGGAATGGCTGCATGAGGGGGAATGTGGAGGGGTGCTGTGGGGTTTGCACCCCCCTGCAAAAAATCTTGCGGGCTTTCCTGGTGAGAGGTCTGGTATTTTGGCGGCCTATGTCACTAGACATTGAGAGAGCACTTTCATCTTGTTCCTTGTGTAACAGTACAAAGCCACACCAGCAGAAGGAACACTTCAGCTAAACCAGATTCCTGAAACTACCTTAGTCGACAGTAGCCACTGACATTTTCAAGTAGAATGGTCAACATTATTTGATGTTAGTAGACTGTTACTCCAATTGTTTTGAGGTTGACCTCCATCCTAACCTGGCATCCAGTGCTGTCATTAGATGGTGTCATTTTCCTGTACATGGTATTCCGCACAAAATTATTTCTGACAATGACACAGTTTACAAGCCAACAGTTCAAAAGATTTGCTGCAGAATGGGACTATACTCATGTCACAAGTAGCCCTGACTACCCACAGTCAAATGGTTTGGCAGAACATGCAGTTCAAAGTGCAAAACAGTTACTAGAGAAATCAAAGCAGGATGATAGTGAATTTCCTGAATCTCATTTCAGAAATGTTCCTCATGATAGACATCTTGGTTCACCTGCTCAGAGACTTCTGTCGAGACAAACCAGAACCACATTACCAATCTGTAGTCAGTTGTTGGTTGTATGTGTTGCCGTACCCACAGACTCAAAAAAAACATGCTTAAAACATCATGGCATGATGTTTCCTACACTTTAACAGCACTCTGGGATTATTTACAGGATTTTAAATATTTTTATATGTAATTCCAGACTCTGACCACCTGGAGGCTGGTGTATTGACGTGGTTTGGATAAATCAGGTTGCCATCCAGTATCCCAGAAATCATTGTTTGGCTCAAAAATGTTACATCATGCAGGCCTCTGTCTAAAGTTCCTGTCATTTCATAGATGTTGCATGCGTACAAAGTACTGAATAAAATGGAACAGTGTAAGTAACATTCCCTGCTGCTGGATGACTACTTAAAACAGAAACAGTGCAAATGCTATAGAACACACTCAGTGTTTACTGCTGCCTTTTTTTCTAATTTAGTTTAAATGACACTAATTTGTGAGACAATGAATTCCAGTCCATTTACTTCTCCCCTCCCCCATAACACTTACAATCCCTAGCTGTCAAAGTCCTGAGGGTAATTTGGCCTGGTAATTCCACTGATTGGCAAAGGGTGCTTGACTCATGTAATTTAATCTTTGTTCTAGCATTTCCTTTGTTAGAGGGGACATTTTTTTGCTGCACTATAGCCATGGCCTTACTTGACTGCAATCACATCCAGTAAGGTCTTGCACCAAGGAGCTAAAGAATAAAACATTTATACTATTAATCAGTTTAGATCTTTATTAATTTAAGTGTTAAGGTATCACGTCGTGTTTCCACCTTGTTAAAAATTGAGATTTACATGTGTGTTGGTATGCAGTGTTTGCCTTCATATGTTTTTACTCCACTGGTTGGTTTGCAAAAAAACCTTTTGCAGTGTCCCTGGATTTGTCTTTGTACATACAAACCACATTGCTATATTTTCCCCTTCCTTTTTCTTGTGTCCAGAAGTCACTTATAACAAAGTCAATTTTTTATTGTTTTTTTTTTTAAATAAAGGACATCAAGGTTAACTTACCTTGAATCAGATAATGGATGCTACTGCAAAGAATCACTGTTGAAATATTTGTGCATGGACAAAATCCCTTACTAAATCTATTTGCCAGCCTCCAGTTCAATTGGTGGTATGGCTTTAATATACTGGTGTGTTTGCTCATGCCTTCCAAATATCTCCACCATTACATACCAGTTTTGCAGTGTAGTAACCACCCAACATGCCCATACACCTTTAGCCATCAATATGCAGATACTTCTGTTCATGTGAGTATGTGAATTCATTTTCAGATGGCTGCACTGAATAATTCTAGGTGCTTGTTCAGGTTTCACATGGTGCTTGCTTAGAGCTACTCTCATGCTAAGCCACTATGAATATGTTGCACTGCCACCTCTGATACCAGGGTAATGTTTTAATCTTTCTATTCCCGCACTGCACACTAGCAGTATCTGGTGCAAATACAACAGAGAAGTATGCAAGCGATAAATCACCTAAGCATCATTTGCCGTGCAGAATGTACAAGTATGCATACCAAATTTCTGTGTTTCCAAACATCGGTGTTATTACACTACTACTGAATAAAATGAACAGCAGTCAGGCTGGGGGAAGGACAAGGGAGCCATGACATCACAGAATGGGTGGGTCTTATTATTTTAGTTAGAATCAGATGACAGCTGTGGTGATGTCACTTTGGGGGAGGGAACTGATTAAAAAAAAAAAAGTACCTGCACTGCCTGGCCTCGATGATGTCAGTAATTGGGCGACTCCAGCAAGCTTTATTCAAATGAGAGAATCATTTTGTAAGTGAAACCATCACAGTATGAGAAGGTAGGCTTCTGTTACAGAAGTAAGGGGAATTATAAAAATTGTAAATGCTTTATTGTTGTTGCTTTACAGAGGACAATGTAAATAGGGAGGAAAAGGGCCGTGAAGTTGAGGAATACATTAGAGAAACCTGTTGTACTCCTTTAAGAACAACAGGTCAGTGAAAACCAGTCTGTTGAAGAAATGCCTAAACCAGAAATCCTACTGTGATAAGACCAGCAAAACCGCTCAATCCATTACAAGAAGGCGAGTGGTAAGGATGCAGACATCCAAAGGTTATGATCAGATTGGTGCCATGAAGAATATTTGCCCAGAGCTGAGCTCATACATTGTGGAATCACAAGGCGCAGTATTTAGGTTGAATCAGAAATATTTAATACCGGTGTCCGAGCCTATACCACAGTATATAGACTGTGAGAAAGACACTCTCTTTTTTTAATTTCTCCAAGTCTTTGGGGTTTCTATTACCATGACAGGAATAAACCCCATTTCTAAGTCAAAGTACGATTAAAGTTTATGAAATTAGTATTGTTTCGGTCTTTGATGTTAGCCAAAGGTGCTCTTCGCAGCACCCGCAATGTGCCCAGTAATGACGACTCCTGCAATTCATATGGGGTTCTATGTATTGGTAACATATCTAATATGATTGTAGATTCTTTTTGTATAAGACCCATTGCTCCTACTACTATTGGAGTTGTCTGGGTATCTTTCTTCCACATTGCTCTCATTTATGCCTGCAGATCCTGATATTTTATGACTGTCTCTCTCTCTGTATGCAAGACACTGTAATCACTGGGTCTGGCGATTTCGATGAGCAATGCTACTTTTATCTTCTTTTCAAGGACCACTATATCTGGTTTTCTAGCATCTGTCTTTTGAACTGTTTGTAATGAGTGAGCCCATGTGATGTAAACTTCATAATTTTCCATTTATCTCCGAGTGAGTTGTCCGGTGTTCCAATTCCAGAGGACATTCCTATTCCTGTGATGAATCCCTGTTCCTGATGTGAATTGTTCACCGAAGACTGTCCCTGTTGCTAAATTTGGTCCAGATTCTTATATTACGAGATATGGTCGTATCTCTAAACCCTGTAACAGATACAAGGCAACTTGGAAATGAACATTGTGTTTTGTTTCTAATGTTTATAGTAATGCATGTTTGACCTTAATATTTTTTTTTCAAAGGGGCATCTTTTTAAGAGGGAGGATGTAGATCAATGTGTGAGTATATACCTTTAAGAAGCTATCCAAGGGCTTTCTCAAGTGTATAAATACTGAGCACATGCAAGTCTGACTGCCATTTTTGTAGTAAGTCATTGAGATGTAAGCATGTATGTATGAAAGGTCTGTCTGATAACCAGTTCTTTTATATTTTATGAAGCTGCTATCCATCCTGATGTGTTTTTACATATTAAAGCATCTAAACGAAATACCCTGCCTGCTTGTCATCTATGATAGAGAGTGACGAGCGACACAGATGTTGCATGTGTCTGGACAAATAAATGCCAAAGGGGGCATTATATTCAATGAGTGGCTGAGCAGAGAGTGGCAATGACATCCCTAGATCTAGACAAAAATCCCTTTGTTTATAAGCTGTTCAATATAGTAGGACTTTCTTACAACAATGATTGCATATCGGTCAAATGTTAGGTCACTCTCCACATAAGTTCCCAAATCCTAAACATCTGGGTCAGCTCTTAGGGGTGTATTTCTAATGTGGTAGTTCCCTGGAGTAGATCACTTCTTAAAGGATACAGTAATGCATTTTTTTTGGTATTTAATTTCAGTCCCTGATTTTGGCACCATTTATTTATTTTAGACAAACCTTCCTGCAGGATGGCTAAGTCATTTGAGGATTCAGTGACTGCTCCTAGCTTGCAGTCATCTGCAACCTTAGCCACAGCCCTTTGGTATTGCTTTTATTTCATAAATGTAGGTACCAAATAGTAGAGGTCCCAATAAAGAGACCTGGAGAAGTCCACTGATGACCGGTCTCTCTGTAGAGGTAATTTCCCCTATTTTGATTATTTGCATGCTGTCAGCTTTTTGGCAATCCAGCAGGTGATATAGGATTTATACACAGTTTATTACACTTTTTTTACTGTGCCTGAGTGGGGAATTGTGTCAAAAACTTTGGCCAGATTGAGGTACGTGGTGTGTACTGTTTTGCTTTGATGACCTTTTCAAAATAAATCCACCAAGATGAGTAAGCATGACTTGCCCTTGATGAATCCAAACTGAGACTGGTACATTGTTTATAATTCCCTATGTCCTGATAGATTAAGTTCCATGATAAGTATTTCCATGCCTTTGCATACGAGACTTATGGGTCTGTAATTGCCTGGGTCTGTGGAAGATTCTTCCTTATCCAGGGAGAAATGACTGTAGCTGCTGCCCATTCACTTGATACAAAGCTTGTATGGAGGCTGAGAATGAAGTGTTGTTAAATCTTTTTTTTAATTTTAAACAACTTTATTTTGCATTTATATAAAAGTAATCAGGCCATGTTAACAAATTCACATTTACAGCCTTTATACATCACATATATTGTTTTATGCAATATATTCAATGCAGTATTACATTAATTGTTCATTTCTTGCCTTCTCTTAAAGCTCATTTCTCCTCCAAACTATTTTCCTGCATGTATTGTTCCCATAATTTTTTTTCTATGTGATTTACTCCAACCAGTTCTAAAGGTCACACTTCTTGTTGTTTTATCACTGTTACAGTAGTCACTACTTCACGTATGGCTGGTTTAGATTTTTATTTACATTTTCTAGTAATTACTTTTTTGGCAGCCACCTGAATTAAACTTAAGAAATTACTACGACTAGGCATTTCAGATCCTGTATCCCAGCTCAAAAAAATAATTTCCTTAGGTACATTCATTTGCTTGTCCAGTATTCCTGACAGAGTACTCTGCAGAGAATTTTTAAAGACTGCCAACTCATTACACTCTGAAAACATATGCTCTCAGGTACCTCTTTCTTCCCTGTTATACCTCCAACATTTGCCATCTTCCTGAGGAATTTTTTTTGAACTCTGCTTATGATAAAAAAACATACCTATGCAAACACTTCCAGGCAAAAATACTAAAACTTCTAGACTTTGTTGCATATTTGAGAGGCATACATGTGTCCTCCCATTGTTTCTTAATAAATTACTTATCCACTCTCTCTTCCCAGACTTTTCTGTCCTCTGATGGATTCCTGTAGTTATTGTGCAATATTTTAGGTGCCCTACTAATTATCCCTTTTGTAACAACAGCTTTTGTTATAGATTAAGCTAAAAACTGAACCAGCACAGGTTTTTCACGGAAGATTCTTCCTTTCTCCTTTTATATAGTCTGATGCAATCTGTAGCCCACAGTTCTAATGTCTTTGCCTTTTCTCATTTAATTATCATTACTTCTCTAATTATTTGTTCCCAATACATTGGTTCCTTTGCCAGCTTCCTTCAGTAAATTTCAGTCCCCTTTTGCTTTTTCTCTGTATCCCTAATTGCAATCATACCTATCAACGGAATCTCCTTTCTCCATTCCCATGTTGGGTTAGTTTTTAGTTTGCTTTCTGCTACTTTATGAATATAACATTCTATATAACTGTGGCTATCCTCTTCAAAGATCTGCATCCAAAATCCCACTCTTTCCTTATTTCTTGAATTAACTCCTGCTTTATCAGCATCCCTTTCCACTTTGAGTTGTACCTTTCTGCCTGTGGTCCTGTACAAGAGCCGTATTAATGTACTTCTGAAATATCCCATTAAATCATATAATCCTAAGCCTCTCTTTTTCTTTTATTTCTACCCTATTTTTAAACTCCACTTTCATTTTTATCCTACTCAGTAGCTATAACTTCTGGAGTACTTTCTATCTTCTGTAGTAACTCCCAAATAATTTCCACTTCCCATTCCTTACATTCCTCTCTTTTTAACAGGTATGTGGGGAGGTGCCAGCATCTCATCTTTACTTTATTACCCATGATCTAAAGTAGTTATTGCATGTATGACAAATTCTCAATTAAATACATATGGTCCTGTGAAATATACTTTGTGTAGTCTGTCCCAGTTATTTTACTATGGGGAGTAGTATGTAAATTCATTCTAAGTTCCTACTACTGAATTCACATCTTCTATACCAAATATTTTCATGCATTTCTTCAGAAATCTACCCTTGTTATTTATATATTCCCTTCTAGGACCACCAGATATGTCTTCATTTTTGCAAATCAAATGCCAGTAATATTCACTACTTAAACCTGATTATTTTCCCATTTTTTTTGCGCTCCATAATAGTTTTAGGTATAATATAAATACATGTCAGCACAATCCTCATCCCTTACCAGTTTACTACTGCAAATTCGCCTTTATTTTTTTACCCTCCTCTCTCAGTATTAGAGCTCCTCTAGCAATTAATACTCATATTTTCATTGGTCTCTCATATTCTGCTGAATATCCATATTGAAATCATGTCTTTATCAATTTCACATGCTCAGTTCTTTGCAAATGTATCAGCTGTAGCTGTGCTATTTACACTCTGCATTTCTTAATATAGTTAAATAGTTTTAATTTTTGTCTATACCTCTGAGGTCATTCACGTTCTAAGGTAATATGGAAAATGTCACCATTATAAGCAGTCATTGCCTCTTGTTATATATGATAACTTTTTTAAGTGTCTATTTCTGGCTTTTATGATACGTGCACCCACTAATATTTGGCAGGTTGGTCCTTTATACAGTTTTATTTTCCTTAACATTGGAACTTGTGTCACATTTTATAAAAGTTTTTTATTTTAATGAAATCCCCCAAACAATAAATAAACACCCCACCATAACCTGTTAACTTAATAGAAGCTCACAAATTATGCACATCTTCAAGTAATAAAGATTATCTGTCATAAGAGAAGCAGTTATTCCTGAGAGAAAGAGAGCTGCAAACAAAGGCCTTAATTAACCTAAAGTTTAAATTATCCATGCTAAGTTGCATACTGTTACCTGTGCTTCGACTTGTACTAATTGGTGTCTGTTTTAATTTTATTCCCCTCCCAGATATGAAAAAGAACTTGTATACTTTCAGAAAACATTAACTTTAAGCCTTGGAGAAACCTGTATTCTGGCTTTTTATTATACTGTAATCATCTTGTCTCTCTCTAAATGTAAGAGAAAAATGTAGTCCTCAGCTGGAGGCTTCTAAAGACAAGATAGAAAATGTATTACTAAAGGAAAACTTTTCATTATATTCAGTGTTCTCTTAATTACTTCCCTCCACTTAAAACTTATTAGATTAAGCCAAGGGTCTTAATCCAGACATTCACTTATACAAAAATGAACCTGAGCTGACCCCCTAATATACCGATTCCTAATCCTGTCCATCCTTGTCACACCCAGTGCAAACTGTAACATCTTTAACTCTACCCCTTCCAGCTCTGATTCCTGCCTTTTTGTCAATGACACCGTCTCCAACCCATACAACACAGCTGGTCTCACTACCCTCTTGTAGACCTTCCCTTTCACTCTTACTGGTACCCGTCTGTCACAAATCACTCCTGGCACACTCTTCTCCACCCATTCCACCCCACCTGTACTCTCTTCTTCACCTCTCTTCCACACACACCATTACTCTGAACTGTTGATCCCAAGTACTTAAACTCATCCACCTTTGCCAACTCTGCTCCCTGCATCCTTACCATTCCTCTATCCACCCTCTCATTCACTCACACACATTCTTAGCCCTGCTGACCTTCATTCTTCTCCTCTGTAGAGCATATCTCCACCTCCAGGGTCTCCTCAACCTGGTCCCTACTCTTACTACAGATTACAATGTCATCTGCAAACATCATCCAGCTGCAACATATTTAGTAAAATAAATGCCAAACTTCTGATAAAGCAATTTTTCATTCTTAAACTAATAAAAATTCTGTAATGGGACTTAAATCGTATAACTTACTACAAATTTCAATCTCTTGTAGCATACAACACCTAGAATAATTTCTTGATTTACCCATAGTTATGACTGGCTTTGCTTTCTGTTCCTGTCACTGATAATTTGAAAGTAATGTGAAACTCTCAGCAGTTGCAGCTGAATTGTATGTATTTCTAAGAATATGTGGAAAGAGAAAAATATGAAGTATATTAGTTAACATTTTCTACTGTTAACACATCCATAGTTGAAAACCAACTATGCCTAGATAATAGTAAAAATTAAATGCAGTTAATTTGCTACAAATTGCAGACTAGAAAAATGTAATTACTGTTGTGCAAGTTAGAATTGTAGAATTTAATGTGAATGTATCGATCAGTGCTGCTGTATGATTCTTTACCCATCTCTGCAGACAGGTGTCCATCCTTCCCAGTCTACATGCACTCAAATGTAGGCTGGTGGGCCACAAATCCAACTGTGTGTGGGAATAGGGGTTTGAGTGCAGGGAGAGGCCAAATACCAGAATTTGCAGCTCAGTAGAGAAACCTAGTAGAAGAGTGCCATTCAAAGTCAGCTACGAGATAGGAGGCGGGTGGTACAAAAAACAGAACAGAAAGGAATGTTAACCGAGGGAAAATGGTAACCTCGAACAAGGGGGACCTTCCACCCAATCAAAAGGAAAAAGGTATGCAGAAGAATTTGAGTAGGATGAAAGGGGATATGTGATACTGCTCCAGTAGGCCAAGTTAAAGGTAAAATAGTGAAGGAAGTTCATGAACCCATTGAAGAATGGAATGAGATAAACAGGGATGGACAGGAAGTAATTGGAGCAGTCTTCAGTGTCACACTAGACCTCAAGAAAAACAAGTGTAAATATAAAAAGAGATTTGGAAAGGGACATGAAGAAACAAGAGTGTAAAGGTATATGAAGGAAAAACACCCTGAAAAGATGGAGTACATATTTACTAGAAACTGCTTGATGCAAGCCAATAGACTGGATAGGATACTAGGGAAAGACAAAACTCTCAAAAACTGTGGAGGATATAGGAATATAGTTGGTGTGTTTTGGACCATGCAGCAGTAGCAATTGGAATAAGACCAAAGAGGGATCAAATGCAGAGCTTGGTTGGAGACAGCTAGTCACAAGTGAAAAGATCAGGAAATGAAGCAACAAATAAAAAAACTCTATAGACAGTGGAGGAGAATAGTACAGACAAGAAAGAGCTGGGAAAACACTGGTGAAAGTTAGGGGAAGAAACATAAGAAAGGATTGGTGGAAAAGGAGGCAAGTGAGGAGGAGGTAAAATTGGAAGGAAAACTGAGCTGGATACAAAGGGAAATGAGCAAAAATGGTGTATAAAGAGAAGCACTAAGGACAGAGGTAGTAGTAATGAAAAATGAACTGGATGGAAAGGTAACGACTGCAGTAGATATAGAGCAATGTTACATGAAGAGCAAGTGCATACAAACATACAAATATTTCAAGCACAGGAATTAATGTCCTTCTAGTCTGCCAATATACCAGAACAGTGGTTTCCATAATAAGTGTCCAGGCTGTTGAAATTATCTAAACTAGTGCTTGCTTTAATGGAATTTGTTAGTCTGTTCCATGCATCAGCTTCTGTTGTCAGAGAACCAAGTAATAAACTTCTCATTCCTGTAGACTGTTCTACATAGGTTGTCTGATGATTCTCTATTATTTTTAGATAACCCAAACATTCCCAGAGGTAGTCTCTAAATGCCCTAGACACCTGAGAATATGGTCTTATCTTAAATATCTATATGAGACACAGTACAAATTTACATACTTTAGTCTCTCATAATAAGTTACATTTTCACATCCATGGATGCCCTTGACATGTTTACGCTGTACTCTTTCTTTTGCTTGTTTTCGTATAAGGTTTCCATATTGTTATGCCATACTCAAGTTTGGGTCTAATGTAACTAACAAACAGTGATGTCAACATTTCTGATTTCCTAGACCTTATAAATCTTTCTCCAACCTAAAGTTCTATAACTGTCATTAAGCAATAGGTTGATATGATTACAAAAACTCATAGCTGAATTTTACCAGTATACCAAGCTCCTTAAATGAATCTACAGATGTTAAGTTGTCAATCTCGCCTTCATTCTTGCTGGATGGGTTCGATCCTCGGCTCCGACTCGGCCACTTACTAAAGCTCGAGAGCTAATTTTACCAGCTTGAGGCAACCCTATATCCCATGATGCAAGGCGAAGACTACCCAGATCTCGTTTGCCGCTTTTGCTTGCAAGGTGCTTTTTTTACCAGCTCCAGGTAAGTTTCTTCAAATTCAGACTTTTAGTCTCATCCCTTTAGTTTTAGTCACCTTTGTTGTTGTGTAAACTTTTAACGTATAATTTAACCCTATTCCCGTTGGTGTTCCCTAATTTTTCTAGTTATTTATCCCTTCCCCAAAGTTAGGCCTTAAGCCCCCCCCTTTCCTAATTTTTTTTCTGTCAGGGATTCTGTGTGGTGTTTGAGTGTGTTTGTATCCCTGTTTAAATTTTTTATTATTGGACTGGGTGTTTCTTTTGTTACTTAGTGTTTCCTCGACACAGCTATGTCGAAGGACACAAAGGTCTCAGGCTTCAAGAAGTGCGACTCGTGCTGTCAGAAGATGTCTCTGACAGACGGTCACACTTCTTGTGTTTACTGCCTGGGACCTCTGCACCTGCAGGACTCTTGTTCTATCTGTCATGCCTTCAGCCCAAGAGTCCTGCAGGAGCACAGAAATAAATTAATGTTGAGGGGGCTTATTAAAGCCTGAGAGCTCCCCAACTAAGTCGGCTCCGGGGAAGCCCTCAAAACCAGTTAAGCCTTCGGCTTCAAGTCCTAAGCCATCGGCTACTGGTTCTCCTTCAGTGTCGAGATCAGCTCCGGCCGGAGCCGATCCTTCCATATTAGAAGTTACAATATCGGCTCCATTCGGCGCTGATGCTGCTAAATCTGGGCACTCAGTGTCGGCTCCGGCCGGAGCCGACATATCCTCGGCTCCTTCGGCTCCACCTATCTCAAAAAAGAGATCATGATCCCCTTCATTGGAGTCGATACGTTCGGCTCCGAGATCACCCCTGCTCTCGGAGTGGAGCCATCGGAGCCGTTCTTCTCGGTCGTCCAGGCTGTCCGATCATGACCTTGAGAGAGTGGTGAGTAGACTATTAAAGTCTCAGGCATTGGCCCAAATGCTCCATAGCCCGTCTCAACAGACGGTAGCTATCACACATCCACCTAACATTCCTCCTTCGACTCTTTTACAGAGCTCTGAGCCAGAGCTCCTTGGAGCCGTGACTGTTGTGACTTCGGAGCCAATACCACCCCCCTTTTCGGCTCCATCGTCCTCTGCTCCGATTTCTTCCTTGAGGCCTTCATTGGAGGGATCTGGGCGTCTGGTCTCTCTCGTCGGCTCCGAGGGGGCGAGGGGCATCGGACCCTTGTCCGACCCCGTTCTCCCTCTCGGAGCTTTGGCGCTGGTGAGCTCAGCCCCGACATCGGCCTCGGAGCCGTCCCTGTCGGTGCGGCCTGGAGTTCCTATCTCTTCGGAGCGGGAGCCTTCTGGCCTCTCTGACTTGGGAGCCTTCGAGGTGATGAGGAGTGTACTAGCCCCTGGGCGTAGTCAACAGTCAGTTCCATCATCTCCTCCCACTACAGTGCCTGCTGATGTCTCTTCCCACTCTCTTGCTCCTGGACCCAGAGATCCAATGCCTCAGGTTTCCCCATTGGGAATATCTTCCTCTTCCGAGGCTTCTCCTGACCCGTCAGGTGAACCTCCACATAAGAGGACATGTAAGAGGAAACATCTAGACTCCCCCGAGTCTATTACATCCAATACTGACTTGGATGAGTCGGAGGGATCCCCAAGGTCCCCCTCTGAGGATGTCTCTTTCTCAGACATTCTTGAACTCCTTAAGCAGAGGGGGAACTGGCCTTCCCTTAATCCTTCCGAGGATGAGTCAGTATACCTGGAGGTGTTCAGGTCTCGACCCTCCACCTCCTGGGTGTCTCCGCCTTTCGACCCTCTTATGGATGTGGTGGCTCGGAAGGCGTGGATGGCCCCGAATTCGGTGGAACCCATTCCTCGGAGGCCTTCTAAATTTATCACGGCCCCACCTGATAGGCAATATTTGACAAAAGGTGTCCCGGTTGATGCCATGGTGGTGGCTGCAGCCACCAAGAAGGAACTAGCTGATCCTTCAGTACCTGTCCATCCTCCTAACAAGGATTCTAGGACTATGGATAGGTACGGCAAGCAGATTTTTTCTTCAGCGACCTTTGCCATGCGATCGCTGAACTACTTGTGTCACTTCACCCGCCTTCAAAGAGATGTTCTTAAAGAGTTGGGAGAAGTTTTACAGGATCCGTCAGCTGCTGGGTCCCAGGATAAAATTAACTCACAGCTAGGAATCCTAAACTCCATTGTTAACTCCTCCATGCGGCTCATTTCATATGCAGCTGATGGAGCGAGTAGGGCCGCAGGCACAGGAGTGGCTTTAAGGCGTCAATCCTGGATGCGGCTTTGTAATTTTGCAGATCCCTTCAAGGCGTCCTTCACAAACTCTCCCTTTGATGGCTCGACTTTGTTCGGACCTCAAGTGAAAGACACCTTGACTAGATGCGAACAAGATGGCAAGACTCTTTCTGCCGTAGGAGTCCGTTTCTCCACCCCTTCAAGACCTTACCCAAAAGGTCAGAAGGGAGGGAAAATGTGGTTCTGCAAATCTCAAGGAGTCACGCCTGATGCACGAGGTCAGTTTACCCCCAGAGGCAGAGGTGCAACAACAACAGACGCCACCCTAGAGGCAGAGGGGGTCCGCAGAATCAGGGTAGCAGGGAGCCTCTCTCTGACAAACCCTTCCAGCATCCCTGAGATGTTGCCCGATTGTCCACCTTCGGAGGCAGTCTGGGGAAGATTATCGCTGTACCCAAAAGCCTGGCTTTCCCTTTCTCAAGATAAATGGGTACAGTCGATCATATCCGAGGGTTACAAAATTCCCTTTATTCAAACCCCAGTTCAGCAAAAGGGAACCCTTCCAGACGTTCCACCCGGTCTAAGGGAACTAGCAGTACCAGAGATTTCAAAACTGCTAGCAAAAAGAGCCATCCAACCAGTCCCAGCAGACCAAATAGGATCCGGGATCTACTCAAGGTTCTTTTTAGTACCAAAAAAGACAGGGGACTGCAGACCAATATTAGATCTCAGCAAACTAAACACGTTTGTAAAGAAAACAAGATTCTGGATGGTCACGCTTCAGTCCATTCTACCCTTTCTGGGCAAGGACAATTGGATGTGCTCGGTAGATCTTCAGGATGCGTACTATCACATAAGAATTCACAGGCGCTCCAGAAGGTTTCTCCGCTTTTGGCTGGGGACCAGTCACTTCCAATTCAGAGCTCTGCCATTTGGACTCACTACAGCCCCCAGAGTGTTCACCAAATGTATGGCAGCGGTTACGGCTCACCTGAGACGTCAAGGATTCCAGGTGTTTCCATATCTAGAGACTGGCTCCTCACTGCCACCACCAGGCATCAACTTCTCCAAGCCAGAGATTACACCATTCACATTTGCAGAGGGCTAGGGATTTCTATAAATTTCGAAAAATCTGCCTTGTCGCCTTGTCAGTCTATTACTTTTATAGGTGCCAAATTGGACACCGTGCAACTTTCAGCAAGGTTAACAGACCAAAGGATCTTGGACATTCAGAATCACGTCCATGTGATTCTTCTCAGCAACAAAATTCAGGCCAGATTTGCTCTGAAAGTATTGGGTCTTATGGCGGCCGCCATAACATTTCTTCCCCTTGCCCGCTTTTACATGCGTCTTCTACAATGGATGCTGTTCGCCCAGTGGTCCTTTCAACAACTTCCCATGCGTCACAGGATCATAATAACTCCAATTAGCAAAAGGCATCTAACCTGGTGGATGTTGTCCCCTCAAGTCCATCAGGGCAGACCCTTTGTTCCTCCCGCCCCGGTCGCCACGGTTACATCGGACGCTTCCCTGATCGGGTGGGGGGGGGGGGCATTATCAGGGCAGGATGGTCCATGGCACTTGGCAACCTTTCGAATGCCACCTGCACATAAATGTCCTGGAGATGAGAGCAGTGCTTTTGACGTTGCAAGCCCTCAACGACTCTCTTCCCCTGGGAACTATTGCAGTCCAAATATGTCCGTAGTGTGGTATATCAACAAGCAGGGCGGAACCAAGTCCTATCCACTGTGTCGAGAGGCTCTCAGACTTTGGCAGTGGGCAATCTCTTCTCAGCGGTTTCTGATAGCAATGCATATCCCCGGGAAATCCAACATCATAGCGGACAGGTTGAGCAGAGCTATTCTCATGCCTCACGAGTGGTCTCTCAAACAATTTGTGACAGAAGAGATTTTTCAGAAGTGGGGCCTTCCTTGCTGCGACATTTTTGCTACACCTCTAAACAGCAAATGCCTCGATGACTTCTCTCTCTTCCCCCTTCCAGGCTACCCCCCCCCCCAGAGATGCTCTAACCCAAGATTGGCCCCGGGGACTTCTTTATGCCTTTCCTCCCTTTCCTCTGATACCACAAGTAATTCAGAAAGCAACCGCCTTGAGAGCCAAGTTGATTCTCATTGCCCCTTATTGGCCTCGACAGATATGGTTTCCGTTCCTACATCGTTATCTTTTGGTACAGCCATGGCATCTGGACCCGGTTCCAGATCTTCTGACCCACCAGTCGGGGCAGCTGCACCAATCCATACCTTCTCTCAACCTCACTGCTTGGTTGCTCCGCTTCCATCCCTAGCCAGGCTTCCTATGATTTCTAATCCCGTCCGGGATATCATAGTAGCTTCCCTTAAATCTTCCACCAGAAGGATTTACACTAGTAAATGGCAATGTTTCTCCTTCTGGGCAAAAGCTAGGAATATAAACCCTTATACTGCTCCGATTCATTTGGTCTTGGACTTCCTAGCCGAGATCTTTCATTCAGGTTCTTCTTCCTCCACAGTAAAAGTTCAGCTGGCAGCCATTTCAAATTTTCACATAGGCTTGTTGGACCACAACATTATGTCACATAAACTTTGCAAGGCATTCCTTAGAGGTATTTTTTTACTTAAACCTCCGATTAGAGACCCCCCACCACAGTGGGATCTAAATTTAATTTTAACATCCTTGATTCTTCCCCCTTTCGAACCTGCGGCTGCCTGTTCATTGAAATTTCTTTCTTGGAAGACACTCTTTCTAGTCGCCATTACTTCTGCCAGGAGAGTATCTGAGCTTCATGCCCTCTGCATTCGTCCTCCCTACTTAATCTTCCACAAAGACAGAGTTTCTCTAAGGACTAATCCGTCTTTCTTACCCAAAGTGGCATCGCAGACAAACTTAAATCAATCCATTGATCTTCCAGTTTTTTTCCCAAATTATTCTAATAGAGCGGAACAAAAACTACATTATCTTGATGTGCACCGCCAACTCAGATATTATCTGGACAGAACCAAACATTTTAGGAAATCTGATCAACTGTTTTTATCCTATGCAGAGAACAGGAAAGGCCTACCAGTATCCAAGGTAACTCTATCTAGATGGCTGTCTTCTGTGATTACTTGCATTTATCAGCTCAGAGGTAAAGAGTTGATTTCTAGGCCAAAAGCCCACTCTACCAGAGCTCTAGCTACATCTACAGCTTTTCAGGCTAGACTTCCAATAGACACTATTTGTGCAGCAGCCACATGGGCCTCTCCTCATACCTTTGTTTCACATTACAAATTAGACTTGGCCTCCAGAGACAGAGCGAATTTTGGTTCCACCGTTCTCAAGAGTCTGTTCCATTGAGCCACCCAGGATAAAGGTGCTAGGGACGCGGTCCCATCCAGCAAGAATGAAGGCGAGATTGACAACTTAACATTAAGAAGTTATGTACCTACCATAACGTTCCATGTTAGTTGTCTTCTCTCACCTTCTTTCGTGCGTCCCACCCACCATCCCCCTAGCCTGGTCAGACCGAGAAGATTGTGCCTCTTCCCTTAAGAGGCTTAATCCAATTTTTTCCAACTAATCAGCTTTCTACTGTCACTAGATTAGGTTGATCTTTTTCAGGGGATTATTATTATGATTATTATTATGATTATTATTACTATTATTACCTCTTCCTCCTCCTCTCCAGTTGGAGGAATGTATTGCATAATTTCCTTAGCTACCAAACGAGATCTGGGTAGTCTTTGCCTTGCATCATGGGATATAGGGTTGCCTCAAGCTGGTAAAATTAGCTCTCGAGCTTTAGTAAGTGGCCGAGTCGGAGCCGAGGATCGGCTCCGAACCCATCCAGCAAGAAAGAAGGCGAGAGAAGTCAACTAACATGGAACGTTATGGTAGGTACATAACTTCTTATTTGTCACTGTGGGCTGTATTAAATATTCAGCTTTCAATTTATGCTCCCAAATCTCATATGCTTAGCGTTTGATGCATTTAATCAGCATATGGTTCTGGTGTGCCCAAATGGCCAATTTAGTCAAGTTATTTTGCAGACATGCCCTATCGTAATGCTTGTAATCAGTTTACCAAGTTTCAAGTAATCTGCATACAGACTGTAGAACACCTCATGAACTAGGACAGAGCCTCATAGGACACCCTGACTGTAACCCCGAATGTCTGTTGTTGCTGTATAATACTTGCTATGTCCTGTTCATAAGCCATGCAACTATCCATCGTATTAAGAGTGCATCAATACCTAGTTGTTCTAATTTATTTCCCAGTGTTTTGTGTGACCCGTACACAAGGGGCATGTAAAATGCTGAAGTTAAAGCTGTATAAATTACACCACCGCATAATTTTTCATTCATAGCTGTTATATTGTTATAGAACATCATGTTACAGGTAGTAATAGATGCTGAAATACAGTTTCAAGTCCCAGACTTTCCAGTTCTGACAAATAACTTCTATTTTTCCACAACATGAAAGTAATCTTAAGGGTCTGTATGGCATTGGATTTGTCCTATGTCCCTTTCCCTTAAAGGAAAACTCTACCTTAGAACTCCAAAAAACTTTTTTTTTCATTGTATTTTTGTTTTTTAGCTATTTTAATGCCTCAAAATCAGTCTTAAGTGCTTCTTTTACAATTTTAATGTGTTTGACTCAAAATGGCAGATGATGGGGCCTGCCTTGGTAGCGTGATCTTATTTTCTTGCTTGTCTTCCTTCGTCCCAGAATACATTTAAAGTCCTCTTTATGTGACTCATGCCATACATAAAGAAGTGGTGCTGTTTTCTCATGCATTTAAAATATAATGGCAGGACTGTGAAGCACTGTCATTTAAACACACCTGTAAAAGAGCTGCTTCTGCGTTTACCTGACTCAGCCTCATTTATCTGTCTGCCAGAGGTTGTTCTATGCTATAAATAGCTGTTAGCTACTTGCAGCAAAAGAAAGCAGATAAAAACAGTTTTTTGTAAGATGAGTCTTTTGTAGTCCTAACAAACTTGATAAACCCTCCCCCATAATCTCAGCTAAGGTGTGAAAACTCTCACTGCAATAAATAATCCTTGCTGTACGCTTACAAGTGACAAGTAGTAGGACTCTAAACTTAGTCTGCTACTTTCCAATACCTTCAGTGGGAGGATTTTTCTCTCTCTCATGAATGATGCAGACTTAAAATGTGCTTTACTAGTTCCTCAATTATTTATGTCATGTTCCCCCTCCTTTTTTCTATTTCATATTTATTTATACTTTGGTAACCAGGAAAGTGAACTGGTCCCTGGACCCTTTTCAGCCACAACATAAGCTACACTGGCAAAGATAATAATTATTAAATCCACTTATCAATACAAATAAAAAAATACTGACAGAAAGACATTGACCAAGATTGCATGTGGAACACAGAGCCAGTGTGTGACAGTGACCAAGTAAATCACTGAGCAACATTTACTAGAATGTATACATTAATAATGCTTAACTATACTATAAATAAATAATTGTATACACACACATTGCGCACACAAACGCACACACATATATAGTGTGTGTGTGTTTGTGTTTCTGTATATGTGTATGTATATAAAGTACATGTGTACAAAAGCGTGAGTGTTTGTGTCTGCATTGAAACATAAAGTACTTCTGATTTCCTTTTCTTAGTGTTCTTAATGCAAGGGCACATAGTAAATGTATGTTAAAGTAAATTCAGCTGTATATTATGGTTGCTGTCTGACAATGCAAGGACTTACTCAAAGTCAGTGGGAATCTCTTACATTAGCTCTGCATGTACCAGATATGCATCCCCCTCTGGAAGGATGTCACACAAAGCATAAAATACCTTTTTTATGAAGTGTCAGTCACATAGTTGATAGGGTTGCCACCTGACTCTCTCTCTCTGCAGTTCTGGCCTGTGTGTGTGTGTGTGGGGGGGGGGGGTTGAAAATGGTAAATGCATGTATACTTTACAATAAAAAAAAATTACTGACTTTTCTCTAAATGTCACAGAAATCTTTGCTACTATTCTTACGTTATCTTAACACAAACTATTATAAATAACATTTAAAGCTTAGAATTTCATAACTGTGTTGCTGCTTATATATTTTGTCAGAAGAGCTGACAATTGCCTTTAAACCCCTGACTGATCTAATTGCTTTGTTTTGCTATGAAAGGAGAGTGTTAAGTTCTCCTCCCCTCTGCAGTAAAAACAGTGAAAACCATTACACAGCTTTCTTTTTTTATATCAGCTGCTGTGTTCCTTACATTAGCAGGATTAATTACCCTTCTAAGATTGACAGCAGTACCTGACAGGGTAAACTACAGATTTAACTGTGTCTATGATATAGCATGCAGGTGGAGACCAATTTCTCTGCAAAGTATGTGAGAAGTTGAGTTTAAAAAAAGTAGGTGGACTTTCCCTTCCTTTGACTCCAATGCAAGGAAATAAAAGTTTTAAAAACTACAAGCAGGTTTCTGGTACATACACAATGCTGGAACCATATTGTAGGGAGAAAAGAAACCTAACAATTGAGTTAAACTGTATGAGAGGGTGGAGTTTTCCTTTAAAGACAAGTTTAGCAAGTGTATAACTCCAGTCTTGAGGAATCTTCCCATATTTATATGACCCAGTAAACAATAGATGTCATGGTACTGTAAGCTTTTGCTGAAGTGTTCTCAGATCGTTATTACTTATTACACCCCCTCCCTATACTTTGTTTGGATCCAGTTTGCATGGTTCTTTTTCAATATGATGTAATTTGATTTCAGTATCCGATGTTACCTGGATATCACTAGGACAGTTTATCACCCCCTTTGTGGAGCCAAACTGCTTTGCATAAGATTTTGTAAATGTATCTGTAGTCTGTTGTGTCTGAGAATAAATTTTAGAATCTACACACAGTTTATCAATATGTATATCTTTACTCTTTCCACATCGTGTTCAAAAATTTCTTGATTTTGTTTCAGACTGTTTAATTTGTCTATTCAGCTTGTTTATTTCAGTTTTCTAAGTTGTAGTTCAACCTCTTTTCCTTTCTCATATTTTTTATCTCACTTTAATCGGTTTGCGCTTATGGAAATAAATCCTCCTGAAGTTGTGTGCCTAGATCCTAATAACCATTTTTTGCATTCAAACAATTTCACTTTCAAAACTTTCCACATTCCTTCTGCAGTTTTTCCACTGAATGCATCACTCCAATTAGTTTTACATAGTGATTGTTTTGCTTCCATATAATCTGTTGTTAACCTTCTGTGCATTTGTTAGATTTCAGTTTGTCGGAATTATTTAGCAAGAAATTAAACTTTATAACCCCATGATCATTGCATGTAAATGTTGACATGAAGTAACAGTAATTTCCTTAGAACACGAACAATGTCTAGTGTGTTCCATTCCCTGGTATTTTTTTTTTAACAATCTGTAACAGTTGTTATTTCTAAACATTCATTGTGAATAATTTTCTTACTGATAATGTTGAATTGATATTATTCCAGTCTGCTGCTGGTGAATGTAAGTCCCCAGCCACTATTATTCTTCCCACCTACCTGGGTTTCATGCAAGAAATGTATGAATTCCTCTAGGTCATCAGCTGTTGACTTTGGTGGTCTATACACTCCAGCAATTATGTTCCAGGGTTTTTATTGTCACAGTTACACAATCTGTAGTTTTGGTATCATTACTAAATATGTAATCACAGTTCCTATCATAACACCTCCACCTGATTTTGTTAGAATGTCTGTTACAGTAAAAACATTTATATATGCCAGTCATTGTTCTTTAACCATGTTTCACAAACAGTAATTTCAATCTTGTGGGAACGTAGCAAATTTTCCATTAAAAAACATTTTATTGTTAATGCTGTTAGCATTAACAACCATCAGAGATGCATCAAATGTTTGTGAACTGTTACATTTTTGACTTGACAAAAATCCTACATTGTGTTTGTCAATTATTGCAAAATATTTGCTGCAAAAATTATTTCCCCTTATCTTGACAAGTGTGCTCCATCCTGCCTGAACACTTGTGCTCAAAATTAGAAGTGGATATTCTGCGCATTTCCATTTTTAGAACGGGACATTTTTTCATGTAGGTTTTTATCAAAAACATCTTTTCATTCACTGTGACCTGACTCTCCTTTTCATATATTTGTGAAAAATACATCCTAATACCTGTACTAGTTATGCTGTCTAAGAGGACTTTAAGTTCCCTACTAACAGACAGGTAATATTTCTGGATGAGATCATTTGTACCAACATGAATTAAAATAGGTCATACTTCCTTACATTAAAGTATTTTAAGGCCTGCCTCACATCCTGTAATTTTGCTCTTGCCAAGCATAACGCTGTTTGGTTGTACATTAACTTCTCTGCGATTGAAAATATCAGTTCCTCTAATAATTGAATCTCCAATTACAAGAACATGTTTTCTGACCAGATCTGAAGAATCTTCAACTTCTAATTCAGTAATATCTGCTCTATCAATAGTTACAAAAGAACGATCTTCGTCACCATTAGTTTTCTTATTCCCACTGTTTTCATTGCTTATTACATATACAATTTTCATCCAGCTGATTTTGTACATGCACAGCTTGAGCCATGTTGTCAGTGTTTGATTTTCTCCTCTTTTTTTTTTCTTACAGTAATATTTTTCTATCCCTCCATGTTCAATTTTGATTTCTTTCTTTTCATCTGCCCCTTGCCTCTTTTTTTCTATCTTCTCTTTTGGAAACATGATACCCTTTCTGTAGACGAAAGGTTTTCAGATAGAAAAATTTTATCATTCCCTGTAATCTGTGTGTTACTTAAACCAGTGTGTTTTTTTAGTACGTATTCTCTTTACTTTGTAAATAAGTTTCTTTTTCTTTATTTGTTGGGAACTTCTTCCTTCCTTTCTTTTTTTTTATTTTCGTCTGTGTGCTCTGAATCCTAGTATTGCTGAATACTTAAAGTTGTTAGTGTTATTACCTTGTTGTTCAGTAGGGGCTGAGGGATATTTACAGACAATATACACTTCCTTTCCTAAATGTTATATTTGCTCTTTGGACTGGTGAGACGAGTAATGGTGGGCAGTCATTAATATATGTAACACAGTTCTCCAAGCTGTGCCAGTTGCACAAGTGCAATCATCATCAGTAAGTCTAGATTTACTACGAATAATGGTAAGCAAATCGTCCAACATTTGACATGAGAAAGAGATCACCAGTGTTATGAAGTGTTACTTTTAAATATACATATCATTTAGTACAGTATTCAAGATTCTTGTGCTTCAGCAAGTCATTAATGGCATACTAATTTAAGGACTCCATATTCAGCTCCAGATGAATCAAGAAGTCTAAAAGAAAATAATCAAAATCCGTTACCACAGAATTCAGCTTCTGTGAGAAAAATCACACAAATATACAACTGAATACTACATTAAGTAGAGTGAAGTTGTTGCTCTGACTGTACAAGTTGTGAAAAGTTACACAAAAAGCTGGAACACCTTTACTCACTATCACTCACAGTCGCACCTCTTTCTAACAGTAAAGATCGGTAAATCACAAACCAAGACAGGATTGTTTAGATAAGCTCTGGATTGTCCTCTCAGTAATCTGTGTGAATTTAAAGCTGACTAGGTCACTTGGGATGAATAGAATGTCTATCTAAAACATTTCTCTTTAACAACAGTGAAAACTGAGGGGGGAAACAAAATACAAATCAATTCTTCTTGCTTACAAGCTTTCCCTTACGTCCTACAAACAGTGGCAAAAAATAAAAAAGTGAATTTGAATAAAAACTTCTTACAAGGCTACTGCATAGTCAATCACAAGCCATGGCAAGATTGTTTAGATAAATGTGGTAGATAATTCCACGTAAGCTGGAAGAATGGATGAGTAACCACAAATTCACCCCAGTTCACCACACTTGTCCCTCATGAATAGAAACAAAATGAAAATGTTCTGCTCATTACTGGATTATTTGTACCTAATATAAGGGCTAAAACGTCATCATGGGAATGTATGGCTAGATTTTTAAATCATCTTGGATTGTAAGAACCAGTAAGAACCTATGAACCTGCAACTGTGGAGGAACATGAACATCTAGTATAAGGAAAAAAAAAAAAGCAAAGGTAACATAGATTGTTTGTGGAGCTGCTGTAGAGAGGATCCTCCTATGGGAACAGGGAAGTTTTTTTTTTATTCCAAGCTGTTGTTAGTCCTAAAATAGCCTGGGAGGTGCATCCTTGCTCTCTCTGTAGGCTTAACAACTTTCTGCTGGTAACAGCATTCAGGATGCTGACCTTGCTGCATTGTTCCCACTGCTTTCCCTAAATGAACGTTTTGTGACCCTGGGTCTGAAGGACTCATTTGCAAATCCCTATCCACAAAGACCACAAGTGGTAGTTGAGTTTGAGTGAAGAATACAAATACTTATTTTACCTTATTGCCCTTTTCTTTGTCCACTGCATTTGAAGGGTTTCCAGTTGCACAACATCAGTGTCTGCCTACCCTCAGGACCCAGAGGATGCATACTTTTTAGGATTTGGTTGATTTTTAATCTAAACCAGCTGTGTCGGATAAATACAGAAATTTCTGAGTTAACTCCCTTCACACTCTGTCCAGTTTTGTCAGGTCTATCACAAGGGAAGATGAAGGTGACCTTAAGGGCCTTTGTAGATGCAGAACACAAAAAGCTTTTTCCAGTGGAGGACAAGGACATTCATTTGGGGCAGTCCTTTTCAGGCCTAGCTCAGGGAATGTTCACATTAGTCCAGATATTCTTGAAGGCCGTTGGCTGCATGTCGGCATTCATCATCATCCTGGTGCTAGGGTGTATGTGAGTGAGATATGGTGGTAGGTCAAGAGTGTGTAGGAGTAATACCATTCCCCAAGTTGTTACTCCTAATCACCCATCAGGATGGAATTTAGTTTGTGGTCTCACAACGTGTTAGCTTATGATGATGTCCTGTATAGCCCCAGAAGGTACCTAGACCATGATGAAATATGCTGGGTAACCATACTGGTCTTAAAAGAGACACCTCAACCTTAGAGATTGATTCTCATAGGTTCATAGGTTCATAGGTTTATACTAGGCTATCTGCCCTAAGGCATTTATAAGCCTAGCCCAAATTTTTGTGGCTTACGCCACCCCTTATATGAAAAAATACTGTGCCCATTAGTTTGTTGTGCCTCTGTCCAGCAGTGACACAGAGATGATTCCCGGGGTAAACCTACGATCTCCCATCCACAGGTCTAGATTTCTCTTGAACAGAGTCAGCGAGGTGCTCTGCCTCACATGGACCGGGATTTTATTCCACAGCATAGGGAGTCTCTGAGTGATAAATCTATCCCTCCAGCACGTCCTATTTATATCCGTGCTAAGGTTTAAGTCGCTTGCTCTAGTGGTTTTGGTGGATTTGGATTTTTGAGGTGGAGCATGTCCATTAATTCGGGTTGGACATGGCCTTGTATGTCAGGCACATGTCACCTCTGAGCAAACGGTATGCAACTGAATAGAGCTGGAGTTTCTTCAATCTGGCAGCATATGACAGATTTTGGAGTCCCTTTATCCTTTTGGTGAGGAACTTTTGGGGTCTCTCCAATTGCTGCAGATGTCGGGTGAGATACATCCCGAATGGGGCATTGTACTCGATCATTGGTCTGATAAGTGAAGAGTACAGGGGAACAATAACCTCACTAGATCTGGATGTGAATCCCTTCATGATCAGGTGGGCAATGTAGAAGGTCTTTCTAACCACGTTAGCAATGTGAGTGTCTATAGAAAGGCCACTGTCAACCTGGGTCCCCAGGTCCCTGATAACCTCTTCTGTGCTTAGTGGATTGCCACCTATATGGTAGCTTGGGGTTACCTTGTTTTTCCTGAAGGGTATGACTATACATTTTTGGCGTTTAACTTCAGGCCATGGCTCTGGCACCAGCTATCTGTTTCCGTGAGTCCCTTCTGAAGGATATCCGTGTCTGATGCACTTTCCACTATGGCCCAGTTTGCTGTCGTCTGCAAACTTTGTGTGGCAATGTCGTCCTATGTTGGCCTGTACTTCTGAGAAGTAGATGCCAAACAATAGGGGGCCAAGGACCGAGCCCTGTGGGACACCACTTGTGAGCGGCTTGGAGTCTGACACAGCGCCAGCAACTCTAACCCTGTGGGTTCTGTCCTTAAGCCAGTTTGCAACCCATCTTGTGACATATGGGTTTACATTTAAGCTGGTAAGTTTTTCTACAATACCCGAGTGGGGTATTGTGTTGAAAGCCTTTGCAAGGTCAAGGTAGGCTGTATGGACTGCCTTTCCTCATCAATGGCCTTGGTGACTGTTTCAAGAAGTCGACCAAGTTCAAAAGGCATGATCTTCCCTTGACAAAGCCAAACTGGGTCGGGTCCAATGTCTGCAAGTCCCTATATCTTTGTTTATGAGCTCCATTATGATCCTCTCCATAGCTTTGCAGACTAGACTTGTTAAGCTTATGGGGCGGTAATTACCAGGGTCCATAGAGGCGCCGCCTTTGTGGAGTGGGACAACAGTTGCCGTACGCCACTCCTTGGGCACGTATCCTGTGGTAAGGCTGAGATTAAACAGCTGCCTTATGTGCGGGTTTAATTCCTCATTTAGCTCGTGTAGCACACAGCCGGGGACACCATCCGGTCCCATTGATGCTGTGTTTTTAGCTTTAGAGAGAGCAGCTTTCACCTGCGCATTTGAGATGTCCGGGAGGCTACACTCGGCTGGGATAGTTAACTCTCCTTTAGGGGGGGAGAGGGGGGTGAAGTTTGCACTGAACCTGTCTGCCAGTATGTTGGCAATGTCTGTGGGTTCAGTGATTTTTGTATCATTTTGGACTAATTCTGAGCATATCTGGGAGTTTCCACCCAGGTTCCTAACATAGCTGAAAAAGGCCTTATGATTGTCCTTTGAATCCATGGCAATTTTTCTCTCAAAATTGGCCTTAGTTGATTTTGAGTGCTCGTATTTTTTTACTAATAATGATCAGGGGTGACTTCCCTTTTATGGATTTTGTTCTATCATGTAATAGCTTTCTCCTCTTATTGTAAAGTTTGTTAATGGCTGGGGTCCACCAGACTGGACGTTTGCCCTTTGTGGAAAGAGTCTTGGTTTTATTTGGGATTGCCTGATCCATGCAGTCCTGGAGGTGTTCATAGAAGGCATTTGTAAGGGCTTCCGCAGCTTGGGTTGTGGTTTCCACTGGCTCAGGGGCCTTGAAGGATACCACACCAGTCTTGAGTAGTGTGAAGTTTGCTTTAGAGAAGTTCTTCACTATGGTCTTTTTTGTTTGGGGTGGGGGCGGGATGTGGATTTCCAGTGAGATTAGTTTATGATCAGATCTCACCAATGAGGGATATACTTCCGGTGTGGAGCATTTTGTCCCCATGTTTGTGACAATGAGATCTAGTATATTTTCTCTTCTTGTGGGAACAGTGACTAGCTGTTCCATGGCATTTGAATTTATGAACTCCAGGAACCGTTGGGCTAGAAAGTTAGGGCTTGAGTAATGTTCCCAGTCTATATTCGGGTAGTTGAATTCACCCAATATGATGGTGTTTGGAGATACATTTATACCCTCCAGTGTCTTCAGGAAGGCTGTGTGGGGTTCCTGAGTTTGAGAGGGTGGCCTGTAGCATGCTACAAATTGTAGAGCAGTTTTGCCTATGGTTAGTTGCACCTGGATGGTTTCCGAGCTTAGATGCGTTGCCACCAACCTGGAGGTGTGGGTATCCTTTATGAATATGGATACACCCCTCCTTTTGTGGTGTGGTCTGGGTTTTGGGGCGGGCATGATATGAGGTAAAACCTAATAGTGCCGGGTGCTCTCAGGAGCCTTGAACCAGGTTTCAGTTACAGCACAGACATCGATGTTCTCCATACTGAGAAGGGCCTCGAGTGCGTGCATTTTGAGATTTAGACTTCTGGCATTGAGCAGCATTACCCTCAGTTTCTTCCCATTTTTGTTTTCTAGGGTGGTAGGTTTAGAATTTGAGCCTTGCATAAAAAAGGCACTATGGGGGTGGCAAGAGCCTTAGCCAATATCCGGAATCCCAGGGGTGACAGGTGCAAGCCGTCCCTTGCGAAGCAGCGTGGCTTGTCAAGCATGTCATCCCAGGCAGACAGACACTGGATCCCCTTTGAATGACACCAGACATTAAGCCAATTGTTAAAGCTGATCATCTTGTCTCTATATTGTGGCATCATTCTTGGTGAAGGAAGGATACTGCTCAGGGTTAGGGTCATACCTGCCTGGGCTACATAATCAGAGAGCTCCTCTATGTCTCTTTTCATGTAGTCCAGGGAGGTACGTCTCAGGTCGTTCACACCAGCATGGACAATGACTGTGTCATATTTGTACTTGCCGTGGAGTGACCCGAGTGCTTGTGTTATGTGCCTTAAAAGTTTTTAAGACAGTCACACAACCAGGGACCTTAAAAGTAATTATAGACATCACTGTTGTAATGTGGTATATAAATGAGCAGAAATGTGATAATTCATACCAGCTGTGCAGTCTGGCAGTGACCATGTAGTATGCTTCTTCACAGCTTAGCCAGTTTCTTCAGTTCTCCTACATTCCCTCAGCCCTTAATGCACTGGCAGATGAGCTGAGCCAGGTCCATATCCAGCAGCCACATATGGAGGCCATATCTTAAGGTTTTCCAAATCCTGAGGCAGAGATTGGGATTCCTGTGTGATAGAATTTTTTTACATCGGAGAACAACTAACAACTGAGAAACCTGTGTTCTGGATACCTGTGCAAAGAAGCCTGATCACTGAATGCCTTCTCTGTCATTTGGAGGATAGCATCCCTGTTTGTCTTGCTTGCCATTTCCTGATTCTGGAAGTGTTGCAAAAGAAAAGGAAAGACAAATTAGACTTATGTTAGTGTTCCCACCCTGACCATGACCATCGTGAATTAGCTGAGCGAAGAATGCCTGCTCTGACTCCACAGATCTACATTGTCATACTTCGTGAAGAGGGATCATTGGTACATCCACACCCAAGTCATTTTTGGTTAGTAGCCTGGCTGTTCTCATCATGATAACCTTTTAAAGACCAATCCTCAGAATATACTGGGAAACTTAGCAGTAGAAAATCTTTCCTGTCTAGCTGGAAGAGATTCTTCTTGTAATATAATTACCCATATAAGCTACAGAAATGTAAGATATTTAATACCTACTGGATCTCTTTCAAAATGGCTTACCCTTTATTAAAGTACACTATAGCATGCCTTCATGTGCACCCTCATTTTCCTGCCCACAAAACAGTGAAGGAGTTATTAAAAGGGATCCTGCATTTGCAAGAAAAACTAACCCTATCCATCTCTGAGTCTGTTGACTCAGTGGCATTTAAATAATTTTTTTTTAACAAGAAACATCTTTATTAAATTATTACTTAATCACATAGGCAATCATACATTTATATAAATGAATACAAACCAAATTGACAATCTTATTTGCAAGCATTATCCATCACAAACCATATTAACGTAATTTTAGTTGCAAACATTATGCATCACTTATAATCTAATCAATCATTGTCAAACATCACATAGCTCATTCAGATCCTGCCTTCTTTTAAACCTCATTCCTCATCTGTATGTAGTCCCACAGTTCCCATTTTCTCTGTGTAATTTGCTGCTACCCTTTTCTTCAGATCCCAATTCCAGTTGTTTTATCTCTTACTGTATTCACTACTTCTAATTAAGTTGGTTTAGACTTTGATTTCCATTTTCTAGTAATTGCTTTCTTAGCAGCAACCATAATTAGACAAAGCAATAACTTACTATGTCTAGGCAATTTTAGTTCTGTGTAAAAATATGTTCCCAGTTACCTCTTTCTCATCACGCCTCCAACATTTGCACTTTTCCTAAGGAAAAAATGTCTGGGGTCTACTTGGGGTATAAAAGTACCTATATAAACATTTCCAAGCAAAAATATTAAATCTTCTAGACTTTCTTGCATATTTGGGAGACATACATATATCCCCATTGTTTCTTTGTGAATTGATTATCCATCTTTCCAATCCTTTCTAACATCCTCTGCTTAATCCTTATAGTTATTATGCAATATTTTATATGCTGTACTAATTATTCCTTTTCAACAGCAGCTTCTGTTCTAGATTCTACTAAAAACACTACCAGTGTTGGTCTTTCATTTAGGACATCCTCTTTTCTTTCTGATTGCGTATACTCTATCAATCCTTGACAGGGAACACAATGTGTAATGTGCAGTCCAAGTAAATTCTTGGCATTTTCCCATTCTGTTGCCTTTCCTTCTCTAGTTATTTGCTCCAAATACCTTGGTTCATTTGCCAGTTTTCTCCAATAAATTCCACCCCCTCTTGCATATTGTCTGTATTCCTAATTGACGTCATCCCTCTCAACAGAATCTCCTTTCTCTATTCCCGTGTTGGCTTAGTTCTTAGAATACTTTCTGTTTCTTTATGAATATAATGTTCTGATTGATTGGTATTTTGGATGCAGATCATTAAGGAGAAAAACAGTCTATCCTTTTTTATTGAGCCCCCTACATTTCATCATCTTAGAAATCCTGCTGCCCTGAAGTAATAGCTACCAAGAAGACAGTCTTCCAGGACAAGAATTTAAGTGAGACTGACTTTCAAGATGGCTGCACACTAATCAACAGCTTAACTTCAGCTCTCCCAGTGTGAAAACAGAAACTCAGAAGAGAAAGCCAGTGGACTTGTATTCCTGGGTAAATTTCAGTAACTGGCTAGTAAGTCCACTACCTGGAAGCCAGGAAAAAAAAGAAATAGGACCTTAAAATCAGATACAAAAGGTGAGGAAAAAACATTGGGAAAGGTACTGCAGCTGTTTAAA
Source organism: Protopterus annectens (assembly GCF_019279795.1). Lineage (NCBI taxonomy): Eukaryota > Metazoa > Chordata > Ceratodontiformes > Protopteridae > Protopterus > Protopterus annectens. The sequence goes on along the minus strand of NC_056734.1, from coordinate 504,702,557 downwards.
CAAAAAGCAATGTGAGCTCCAGACATGGCTTCAATAACATAGTGGAAAATATAACACAGTTGCACAAAGACCGTATTAAAATAAATGAAAGACTGATTGAGTATATCAACTCAAATAACAAAAGGATGGAAAAAAATAGAAGGAGCTTTAAACAGATATTAAGATGTGGTGATAAAACTGCAAAAATCAGAGGTCGAAATGGAGTAGGCTGGCTGAATATGAGACTGCTCACGAACAGATGTTTAAAAAATAATAGAATTAGCGGACAGAGCACGCAGGCAAAACTTGATATTTTCTGCTGTACCAGAGAAGCTTATTAATTTTATTAAAGCACAAGTAAGCAACTGGACTGGTATTTTACAGCAGGAATTGAAAGGGCACATCATGTGTATGCTTCAAACATGGCCATGAGAAAGCAACATAGATGTTTAATAGTAAAGATGCAATTCTACCAGCAGAAGGAGTTGATTCTGACAAAACTGTGGCAGAAGGACACAGTACTAAAAGTCAGAGACAGCATAGTATTTTTGGAGAATGATTACTCACTGTACATCAAGCAAAAGAGGAGTAAATTTATTCCCCTATTCAGGGAATGTTGAGAAGCAGGCATGAGAATCAAACTGCTGTACCCAACTATCTTCAAATTTCCTGGAGGGACAGAATCCTTTTTGATGCTGTACATGCTAAGGAAGAAATACAAATGTGCAACAAAAAGTGAGCTGTGAAGTAGAAGATTCTGCTATTTATTCTTCTGGTAATAAAAGACCACAGAGAGACTATGCCAGTGAAACCATTTCCAACATTTCAATGGAAAATGCTTAAGAGAAGGAAAAAGCAGAAGAGTTGAGTAGAAGTATCAAGAGAACATTGGAAATGAAGCAGAAGACAGGATTTGGGAGATGGAGATGAACATGAGTAAAACCAGTGACTTGGAAATTGACAAATATGGGATTAAAAAGCAATAATTATATTTGTGAAACATGAAAGAACTTGTAGGGGACTCTAAAGCATATGGCCTACTTCATATCATTAATGTTTTGAAAAAATACATGAGAGGGGAAGATGTGGGAGAAAGTTAACTATAAGTAAAACAATTTTTTCTTAATATTTTTAGTGCATTTTTTCTTTGCCTATTATAAAGTTTCCTCATTTATTTTTAAGTGTAATGGGGAGACTAGTGTAAACAGTTGCTCCTGTTTTTTTCTCCCTTCTATATATATCCTTGTTCAGTTTTAAGAAATGTAGGCACTGCAATGTAAAAAAAAAAAAAAAGAAAAGTCTGGTCAGAAGAGCATGACAAAAGAAAAGTTGATGTACTTCTACTCATTTGTGCATAGGTGAATTATTAGATTAAGGCCCTTAGCTTGATCTAGTAGCAAGTTTTAATAGAATGCATTTACATGAAAAAGATCAGTGAATGCTATAAAGTTTTTTTCTAGCAAATAAATGTATGCTTTTAGCAGCAACTTTGTATCCAGTCCAAGTTTCTCCATGGATACAATCTGATAGAGAAATGGCTAGGATGTAGAATTTTCTGAAAGCATTCAAGTGTTTTCATATCTGTGAGGGCTGTAAAAATAAGACAAAACCAGACAGCACTTGGTAGAAGCACAGGCTGTACCATGCATCTTAGCATGGATAACCTTTCTTTTAGGATAACCCAAGTCTTTGAATGCAGCTGTTAGTTTGGGACACATGTTCCTCTTAAGAGGGTAAAAATTCAGTATTTGAAGATGTGCATAATTGTGTGTGTTAGTATTAAGTTAATAGGGTTTAAGGGGTATTGGGGGTGTTTTTTTGACTGCATTCAGTAAAGCAAAACATTTTGTAAGATAGGCTCAAATGGATATGACAAGAAACAAGATCAACCTGCCAAACAGTGTATGCATGTAATATAAAAGCTAAAACTAGACACTTAACTAAAAAGCTGTTACAAATAAAATGTGGGAATAACTTTTTAACACAATGATGCTTTCTGTCATGTCTTTGAATGTCAGTGGTCTCACAGATAAATACACAAAAGAAAGAATTGTGAAGTGTATTAAAAATGTAGAGCACAAAAAGCTGTTTCTACAGGAGACTCACCTGAACATGTGAATTTGATAATGAAAGGTTTTCAGTATGGTTATTCAGTAAAATACATGGGACAAAGAAAAAGGGGGAGTACTTATATTAATTGCAAGAAGAGCTCCAATTGTGATAGAAGATGAGAAAAAATATAATAATGGTAGGTTTGTAGTACTAAGGGGCTACTGGCAAGGGAGGAGGATTATGCTGTCGTATTTATATTCCACATAAAACTGTTATAATGAAGCTTAAGTAACTTCTCGGAGAAATAATCAGCTTTCTGCAAAGGAATATTACTTATAGGTGGGGACTGGAGTTTGCAGCAGTGAAGATGTGTCGGGGGGGGGCAGAAGGGAAATATGACAAAGGAGGGTAGACGTTTGAAGAAATATATGAAAACATTTGGCATGGAAGATGTGAATTCAGTACTAGGAGTTTGGAGGGAATTTATATATTTCCCAAAAAATACAAAAACTGGGCTAGGCTAGACGGTATGAACATTTCACAGAAACGTGTATTTAATTGAAAGTCTTGATACACACCAAATAAATATTTCAGATCATGCACCAGTAATAACTAAAATAACACCACACTGTAATAAAAGTGAAACACTGGCACTTTCCCACCTATCTGTTCAGAAGAGAGGAATTTAAGGAATGGGTAGTGGAAATTATTCTGGAGCTATTAGAGAAAACAGAAATTTATTCTGAAAATCTAAATGTAATTGTTTCCCTTCAGTTATGCATTAGTGTGTTCTATACTGTCATGTTCAATCTGCTGGAGGGGGCAGCCCACTCCCACCCACAAGCCTTTTACTGCTGAAGGTGAATATTTTACTTTAGCAGTGTAAAATCTCTGTGGAAAGGCAATAAAACCCCATAAACATAAAATTAGTTTTGCTCACATCATGTATTTAGAGTTCAAAGACCTTGTCTTTGTATCAGTAAACATTCTACCTCACTGATTGATTGTTTTTGGTGTTAAACCATATGGGGGGAGTAACTGCATTCCATTGAAATACCTGATTGGTCCTCCCCTTATCTCAGTTGTTTCTCCAGCTCCTACAACATTATTTCAAGTCAAAGTCACTGCAGTACTGCTTTTTGCAGTTAGCTTAGATGTATGTTAACAGTTTACCAGCTTGTGTTACTGCCTTTAAAATTATTAGGATTTGTCTTGCCTGCTGTTTTGCTGCAGTTCTACATGTAGTTTTTCCAACACTTAATCCACCATGGGCTGACGCATTCCATTCAGCCTTCGCTATGCTCGAGCTTCACTCTGCTCCCCCACCCTACCCCCAGTTCCCACCCCTATTACATCTACATGTATGCTTCACTTACTCTACCTCCTCTTCTCACCCACCTATCCTGTACCTAACTTTCAATCCAATCACATACTGTTCTCTTTATACCATCTCCACCCACTTCTGCTCTGAATTCCTTCTCTAATCTCACTCTGCTCCCTCCCCATCAAAACCTACCTGTTCTCCACACTGTTATCATTGCTCATTACCTCACCTAACCATACTGCAAGACTGTTACAACACTAAGCATGCTTTTTCCTTCCTATATCCCTTTATTCATCTTCTTCCTCTCATTCCTAGCAGCAGTATTAGTAATAAATATGCAGACCCCAACCATTAATTCATCCTTTAACTATCAACCGTCTTCCCACTAGCTACTCATAAATCTCTTCAAGCTTATTTCCCCTAACTTCATTCCTCTGTTTCAACCCCAAAATGCTAAAACAAATGTCAGTCCAAATGTTAGGATAATGCTTCTACGCAATCTCTGCTAAAAATGCCCTAAACAAACCTCCTTTCTCCACCATACATCTTTGTGGTGACATCCACCCCCAGTCAAGGTCCCAGTCAAACCCCAAAACATAAAATATGCTGTGAAAGTTTAAGAATAATTACTCTAAACATTAAAAGCATATACAAAAAAATCACATTTTCTTGCCTGGGTGACCAAACACAAACCAGACATCCTATCCACAACTGTGACATGGCTAATGCCTGAAATAAAATATGCTGAAATACCACCCCCTGGTTTTAATATTATTAGGCTCAACAGAAAACATAAAAAGGCAGGTGGAATAGCTATAATCTTTCCAAATATGCTCACAGTAGCTCCTTAAACAAATTCCCAACTTTTGAAAAAGCAAAAATTCTTATCTCATTCCTAAAGCTTAATAGAGCCTAGAACATATGCATTGCTTTGCTATATATCCTCCCAGGACAGAAAATTATAATACCTGAAAACATACTATCCTGGATAACAGTCATAAATGAAATTTTTCACCTGCGTGATGTAAACATTGACCAGCAGTTTGTATCCACAGATTCAATGATCAGCAGCATGAACCTCTTTGGATTCACTCAGCGTATTAATAGACCAAGACATAGCAAAAATAACTTCCAACAGTCTGTCATAGATTGGATTCTTGTTACCAACCCATCTAATTTTACATCCTCAGGTACCCTCCCTTATACACTAAGTGATCACCTGCCAGCTTATACCCACAGGAATATTACATAACCAACAAAGGAGCATAAGCTCAAAACTACCCGTAAACTCTCCAAATTCTCCATGGAGTCTTTCACTGAATCTCTGAAGGCAGTTAACTGGTCCATCCTAAAAAGACTCCCCTTAAATGATGCAGTTGAATACTTTAGTGCAGCATTTCTAAATATTCTTAACACAATAGCCCCACAGCATGCAAAAGAATTAAAAGCAGCCATACCCCATGTCTGACCAACCAATGCAAACTCCATAAGAAATACAGAGACAAAGCATGGATTAACTGGCAAAAGAATAAAAATAAAAAAAATGATAACTATTCAGACAACTACAAAACCAAGTAAAAAAACAAGTTAACAGAGATTAAAAGTCGTCTTATACTCAACTACAAGATAGCCATAAAAATAACATTAAAAAGTTGGGTCTACTTCTACATTTCTAAGTTTCAAAACTTCAACTTTCATATGGTCGAGACCATAAGATTGAAGTTTTGAAACTTTGAAATGTAAATAAGAAAAAAAAATGCCCCCCATACCAGTGCTAATTAAATATACCAACTCTGAGATTGCACTATACTGTTCCGTGCTCCATTTAAACAGTTTGAAGTTTCAAAATTTAAGTCTTATGGTCTCGACTGTAAGAAATTTGAAGTTTTGAAACTTAGAAATTTAGAATAGACCCAAAAAACTTCTGGTCCTCTATATCCTGTCTCATCAGCCCAGGTGCAAAAAAGAATCCCAGCCCATACACAGACATTCCCCCTTTTCAAACAGCTACCTATTTCAATGTATACTTCATAGAATGCATAGCCAGCTTAACCTCAAACTCACCTAACACCCCCCCCCCTTCCACACAGCCAACTTCCCCTACTATAGACCCTACCATATTTCCTTCACAAAACTCACCTATATATAGCCTCTCCAATACACAAGTAGAAAACTCCACCCACTTTACCTTTCAACCAGTTTCTGCAACTCTTATAAAAAAAGCTTTTATGTAAACTAAAACCTTGTTCCGCCTTAGCTAACAACCTTCCCCTGGAATACCTAAATCTAGATGCAGATGTGATAGCGCATTCAGTCAGTATTCTTAATAATAGAGCAGTAACAGAATCCTATTTCCCTAACTTGTGGAAAATGGAACACATTACCCCCTTACATAAAGGAGGTAATTCCACTGACATTACAAATTTCCGTCCACTAGCCATCTTGTCTCTACTCTCTCAAATCCTTGAAAGATGTATTCATCAACAATTTCTCCACTACCTGTTACAAAATAAGGTTATTATTAATACACAACATGGATTTCAGCCAGAACACAGCATCTCTACTGCGTTACTGTTATTTACAGACACTGTCAGTAAAGCTTGCAACTCTAATAAACTTGTAGCTGTAGTATATCTAGATCTATCAAAAGCCTTTGACATGGTCTCTCACAATAAACTACTCAATCAACTTTCCACCCTGGGTCTAACAGCTTCATCTATTCAGTGGTTGTCTACAAGCTGTAAAATGACAAGTATCCATCTCTGCATACCTTCCCACTTTCACAGAGTCCCACAAGGATCCATACTTGGCCCTCTACTGTTCAATATTTATATCAATAAACATCATTCGTCTTCTTGTGAAGGCACCTTGATTCAGTATGCAGATGACTGTACAACCATCTGTTCTTCAAACACCTTAACTTGCCTCCAAGAAATCACTCAACCTGTCATCTCCATTAAAGCCAGGCTAACAATGGCCCAACTCCTACTCAAACCCCCAAAGCACAAACTCCTCCTCTTTACCCCAAAAACTCACACCCTAAAAAAAGCATCTTTCAAAATCGTTTTGGGAAATGACAATGAAATTGAGTTAGTCCACCATACCAAACTATTATATTAGATGACAATCTTAAATTTGATCACCGCATCTAAAGCAATATTAAGAAAAAAACATCAAAAACTAGGCATGCTATAAAGAAACAATCATTTTTTTTAACACACCCACAAAAATTACTCTAGCCAAAACCTACCTTCTGCCCTTCTAGTCTATGGAGCACCAGTTATAAGTAATGTACAATCCTCCATAAAAACAAACATGAAAGCTGCTACAACAGAATTGCCAAGTTTTCTACTAATTCATCCTCCTTTACCCATCACTGTAAAGCTCTTCATCCCCTTAGCTGGCTGGAACTCCCCCTGCACCTCTCCTGCATTCAGCTTATAGCAGTACATAAAATCATACACAAGCCATAAGCCTGCCAAGCTCTTATCCCTTTAATCAACATGTGTTTTCCAAAAAGACAACTTAGGTTGGAAGACAAACAATTCACCATAAATAAACCAAATAAATCCACTGGACAAAGCCTATACTTGTACCCAGTAGCAAAAAAATAGAACTCCTTGCCTCTAACCACCAGAACTATTTCTAACCTGTACACCTCTAAATGCTTTCTAAAAGAATACCTTACAAAATATTGGACCTGCTCCTGTGCTAATCCTGGCTGAAATAACTCTCTCTACTTTACTCACCTCCTTCAACCTATATCACACTTCACAATTCTCTCCAGCCTCCTCTTCCACTCCCCCCCACTACCTTATCTTATTTAATTAATCTCTGCAGACCTTTCCTCCCTGCCCACCTAAGCTACCCGAAGACACCCTGCCATGCACTCTTCTTACAAATCTCCTCCCTTCTCGCCATAATATTAACACATATCTCATACTAAGATATCACTCATTTTCAATTCACCGTCTCTAATCATGTAATCTCTGATAACTCTTTAAATATCTTCCTGCAGTTGTCTAAGGTCACATTTACCGCATACTAATCTATATTACAAATAATATGACTATTGAATTTTTCCTGACATATTCTCTTCAACTCATGTTATTGTTTTTCATTGCACTCTTCTAAGAAATATATGTTCTGTGTTTCTTATTACATTTCTTCACTCATGTTTTGTAGTGTAACATGATACTTTGTGATTGAAAATATGTGAACTTAATTTTTAAAATATTGTGGTTGTGCAGTTTTTCTCCCTGGGCCTCCGCTGAAAATGGACACTTTCTGGCCCATTTGGACTTTCCTGCTAAACAAATGTCAAATAAATGTATCTACGAAGTGGGATAAAATTAAAGTGGAGTTTAAAAATAGAGTGGAAATAGAAGAAAGAGAGAGTGATGGTTAAAAAGTAACAAGAATTATTTAGAGGGACTGACAAATGTTAAAGTATTGCAGAATAGGGGGAATCTCGCAGAACAAGAAGAGCAACTACAGAATGCTAAACAGAAAATAAGGGATCACCTTGATAATATGCAGAGTTTAGAAAGGTTGCTGTTAAGCAGCTGTTTTTTAATAATAATTCTAGAGCACAAAACTTTTAGCACAAAGAAAGTAGAAAGTGCTATTGCCAAGCTTAGGGAGTCTATAACAAGGAAGATAATGAGTTCCTGTAGAGGTACTAGAAATAGGTGAGAAAGTCTATGAAAGTCTGTTTAAAGTAGAGAAATATGGAAATCAGGAAAAGGTACAAATGGAAATGTTTATGGAAGATTTAAATATGTCATGGTTAGAGGTAGATGAGGCTCAGTTACTAACAGGATAGGAGGAAATGAGAGAAAAATGGTGATGTATAACCAATCTATGGGAAAGTCCCCAGGAAGAGATGGTATTCCTGTGGGAGTTTGGAAGCTAGGAGGGAAAAACTGATCAAGATCTGGAAGGTTTTGTTTAACAGTGCTTTAAGAGGAGGAGAAGTGCCAACATCCTGGAAGAAAAGTGGTGGTGGCTTTAATACCTAAAGAGGGTGAAGATCCATCAGACCCAACTTCATACAGGCCCATTTCAATACTAAACCATGATTATAAAGTATTTGTCTATAATGGCTAAAAGAGTGGCAAAAGTGATGCCAAAATTGATAGATATGGATCAATGTGGCTTTGTGGAGGGGAGACAAACATTTGACAGCATTAACAGAACATTGATGATCAAGAGGAAAGCTGAATGTAAGAAAATACCACTGTTGTTGGTGGGTCTTGATGCAGAGAAAGCATTTGCCAGAGTAAGCTGGGACTTTATGAGCAGGGCAATGGAAGCATTTGCATTCCCTGATAAAATCATAAGGTTGATTAGGAGGATATACGAGGGATCAGAGGTGAAAATTAAAGTGGGTGAGTTCCTCTCTGATAATTTCTGTTTAAGCAGAGGAACCATACAGGGCTGTCCTCTTTCCCCTTTGTTATTTGCATTATATTTAGAACCACTGGCAAAAAAATAAGGGACTCAAATTCAAGGATATAATTGGTATGGTAGTCAATAAACGCTGGCTCTATTTGCAGATAGTAATATTTTATACCTGATAAAACCAGAAAAGGACATTACATTGTTGTGGAGCATTTTGACAGTTTCAGATCTTTTCGGGATACAAAATTAATGAAGCTAAAACGAAGGCAATAGCTGTAAATTATGTACCCAGGTGTGACTTGGTTCAGCAATATCCATATTTATGGGGACATGATAAAATGAAGCACTTAGCAATATTGATTAAAATGATTCCAGTGTGGCTAAGAATATATGGGAAGAGACCAAACAAAAGATAATACAAAAAATAAGAAATTGGAAACTCTATTATATGGATATGGATAGTAAGATACAAGCAGTTAAAATGTTTTTAGTCCCTTTAGTCTTATACAAAGGTTAGGCATATTTTTATCTACCAGAGTAGTAGTTGTGAATAGCAATTCATAAAGAGCTGAAGGATTTTATCTGGGAGGGGAATATGGTAAGGGTCAAGTGGGATCAGATGATTTTTCCAGTAAAACAATGCAGATTGGTATTATCTGATTTGAAGGGATAATTCAGAGCTGTAGAGTTAAGGCTCCTATAAATAGCAAAAGCAGAAATCTGTAATTCAAAGTGGAAAGGGATGATGATGAAACAGGAGGATGCTCAAGAAACAAGGACAGACTGTGATTTTGGATGCAGATCTTTAAGGAGAATAACAATAATCATACTGAATATTATGTTCATAAAGTACCAGAAAGTATTCTAAGAACTAGTCCAGCATGGAAATGGGGAAAGGAGATGCTGCTGCAGCAAAATTACTGCAATTAGGATTAGAGACAATAGGCCAGAGGGGGCTGGAATTTATTGGAGAAAACTGGCAAAGGAACCAAGGTATTTGGAGCAAATAACTAGAGAGGGTAAGGTAACAAAACTGGAAGACACCAAAAATGTATTTGGACTTCAGGTTAGAGATTGTCTTCCCTATCACAGATTGATGTCCGAGTATAGGTAAAGAGAAAGAAATACAGGGCCCTAAATGAAAGACCAGCTGCTGTTAAAAAAGGAATAATTAGTAGAGCATATAAAATATTGCATGATAAGAATCTGTTAGAGGATGTTAGAAAGGATTGGGAAGAGACCGGATAAGCAATTCACAAAGAAACAATGGGGGATATAGGTCTGTTTCTCAGATATGCAACAGTGTCTAGAAGATTTAGGATTTTTGCTTGGAAATGTCTATCAGAGATACTGGGTGAGCAAACTGGTGTATCTAGGGAAATTATCTGAACTATGTTACAGAATCAGAATTTCCTACACATAGTAAGGTCTTGCTGAGTCTAATTATGGTGGATGCCAAAAAAAGCAATTACTAGAAAATGGAAATCAAAGTCTAAACCAACTGTATTAGAAGTAGTGAATGTAACAGAAAAAAACAACCGAAATTGGGATCTTTAGAAAAGGATAGGAGCGAATTACATAGAAAAAATGGGAATGGTGGGAACAATACCTACAGGGAGGAGAGTGAGGTTTAAAAGAGGGAAGGATTTGAATGAGCTGTGTAATGTTTGACTGACAACGGTTAGGTTGATTATAAATGATGTATAATGTTTGCAACTAAAATTGTCAATACGATTTGTTTTCATTTATATAAATGTATGATTGCCTATGTCATAAGTGATAATTTAATAAAGATACTTCGTATTTACAAAAAAAGGCACACTGAACATTGCAGTTCTCTGGTGGAGACTTGAGAAACCACCACTCATGCTTTGGTAGGAGTGACAGGGCTGCTTAAAAGCAACACACACTGTCAAAGTTAGGAGAGATCCTCCACAATTTGCTCATTGCATTTTCGTCCACAGTGCTTCACCAAGTGATTGCTTTTGGGGAATAGGGCCACAAAGGCAGTAAATATGTCAAAGCACCCTTGATAACTGTTTAAATGATGGACTCTCCAACTTGAGTTGAACCACAGTGATGAGAAACAAATGGGCTGATTGACAGAGATGGGACTGACTATCAAAAGGGAGCAGGGTCAAAATAAGCAAAAAAAAAACTTGCGTAATACCACATCTGTTTCTTTTAGGGCATCAAACTCTATGTTATAAGGAGACTAAATTTTGCATTCTATATGTAACTGAATTTGTGTAAAATAAATTATGATTAGGTGTGTACCCAGTGTCTGTTCTGTTTTATTGTTCTGTGAAATTTTTCACTTGGACTTTGCCTGCAAATGATCTGTTGTGATCAGTGTAGTACCCTGGTAAACAAACTAAATAAATAAAATAGTAGGAAGTAGTAATTAACGTATGGTTAGGATTTGCCTGTCTCTTAATTTTATGCTGTGAAATTAACTTTATGCTGCAAAAACAAAACAAACTTTATACACACACACAAATATATATATAAATATATATATATATATATATATATATATATATATATATATATATATATATATATATATATATAAAAATCAAAATTTTTCTTGAAAGCCACAATGAGTTATTTTTTGTTCAGAAAGTTTTAAGCTCACGATCAATGTGAACATTGTAACTCAATATGCATCCAGTCATACACCTAACTGGAATTGAATAACAGCTGTAACATTTTTTTTCTAGTGTTTGGATCTGAACTTGTAGGTGCAATGGCTGGTTTTCTCACTAGATTTTACCTATGCTACAACTTTTGTTTTCCTCTTTGTAATATGTAATTGTTACCAAAATGACTACGAAGTGAAATTAAATTCCTGCACAGGCTAGAGGAGTTGTAAATTTATGGGTTTATCTTTCTATTTTTTTCTCAGGGAGGGTCGTTCCAATGCTCATGTGAAAGGAGATTATCAAAGAATCGGTGATATAATGCTCAGGAATATGCACGCACTTAAGGTATAGTATGGTACGGGGTACATAGGAATGGATGAACAACTGTATTATATACATTCCTGGTTTTTAGTAGTACATTTTGTCTAAAAAAAGCCACTGGCATGTTCTAATTAGGGCTTAGAATTTAGTCTTTGCTGCAGTGGAATCAGCCTAAGGTTGGCATTCCATTGAGGTACATGTCATGAGTCAGAGTTCCTGCTCCTGTCAGCTAGGAGGTTAGGATCTAGGTTTAAGTATGCTTTTGAGAATTTTTAAATCCAGTGCTGTGTGAATGGTGTAACTAAGCAGTTTGAGTTAACCCCCTAAAGTTCCACAGAGACTCATAAGTGTTCAACAGATCCTATCACCCAGTTTTGAGCTAGGAGAGTCCAGAGGATATGATTTCATTTCAGCATAGCATTAAAAAGAAATTTTCCAACAAACATGAAACCCTTCACCCTTTTCAGTAAAGCAGCAGTGATTGAACACAACCCCAAGCCTGCTTCTGCTGACAATTCCATTTGGACATAGCTCAACAGTTTCAGCTCTCCTGGAAGAACCCTAGACCTTTCTTATGCAGTAACTGTAACATTAATGGTTAGGATTATAGTTGGGTTAGTATTTTTCTTAAATCTCAAGCACTACAGCCTAATATCATCCAATTATTATTCTAATTCATCCTATCCCCACATAGCTGCACCCTACCAAGTCTCTCATTCCTGCCATATGTATTTCCAGCTATTCTTGACGGCCTTTCTGTAGTTTTCACCCTTTCCCATTGTCCGTATCTGCATCAGCTCATTGTCTTCTATTGTTTTGCTGTTTAGATTCCAACCCCTATTCTGGAGCACCAGTACTGTCCTGTTGTTTCTAGATTAGAGCTCCTTGTCACTAGTTATGTTAAGTGAATACACTTACCCGTGTATTCCATTTACCTGCCCCCTGCTAATTAACGGGCTATACCACAATTTCTTCACACCGTTATACCCCTACTATGTAATTTGGTCCTATTCTCTCTACTTACTCCTGCATTTTCACCTGTCTCCAACAGTTCCACTCCTCTGTCGAGCAATCCTTCTCCTTTCTTGAACACACACATCCCATCATGTTATCCTATCATTACCTCAAAGCCATCTCTGTCTCTCACCTAGCCCATTTCTTTCATTTCCTTCTCTCCTTTTACAACTCTTCTTTTTTAATTTCTTAGTGCTGCTCCTTGTTCACCTGCTCTTTTTCCGGGCTGTGAATTATTCTACATTGAATGGAGTATTCTCACATTCTCATAAAGCCCTCAGTAATGGCCTGACACTAATTTTTCTACCCTCTGTTGTTAAATTTCCATTAAAGCTGACTCCACTTTCTATTTTCAACCCCCAACTTCACAACTAATTTCTTTCTCACATTTCCTGATTCCTAAAAGCTACCAGTCTCTGTCCACAATTTTTCCTTTTATTCTTTCTGGTTGTTATATATTCTAACTCATACCTGCCTGCTTTGCCTATTTTAAGCTGGCAAGATGCATAATCTTTATTTTTGCATTTTCATTTTATTCCCTGAACAAATTAATTTCTGTTTAACTCTGCAGTGTATAATGATTTTAAACATTTAGTAGTTTGGATACTTCATATATCCTCCACAGATAATACCACACTGTTGCACAGACATGTACAGCTGTTGAAGTTTTCCAGGTAAGAAAACCAAGCAACTGTGGTGTGTGACATTCAGAACATAGTACAGTTCTATCCAATGCAAATAATATGTTCCGTCCCACTTTCAACACACAACTGCAGCCATAAACTCCCATCTCTCAACTGTGCAGATTTTTGCCTCAAATGTTTGGTCTTTTGTTTATAAAATTTATTTTCTAACAAATCATTGAGGACTGCAGCCACTAAATAATGACAGTCATTTGAGTTTGACTTCACATCCTTCAGCAAAATGCATCCAAATGGCAACGCCTGTCATTTATTTATTTATTTATTTATTTATTTAAATTTGTTGACCGGGAGTGTCCGACTGGACGTAGGTCCATTTTCAGCAGAGGCCCGGGGAGAAAAGCTCCACAGTTAAAATAAACAGACAGTAGTTACATTGGATTACATAGCGATTAACAATTTACATATTAATTACAACATATTTACAGATGCAGAACATAGTACATCAGTTAGCAACTAGAATCTTTATCTGTGAAGTACATAACAGGCATTAACAAATGTAACAATGAGAAGTTCCTGCTGTATAATAAGTACTAGGCTTATGAGCATCTGAGCTTGCTATCATCAAGGTAGTTAGTGGAGGTGAAAGAAAGGTAGTAGTTGGATGGGTGGGTGATATTAGAGTGGGAGTTGCAAGGGCATAGCCAGCATGTTTTTAGGTGTGCTTTTAATAAAGTTTTGAAGTTGGTGCATGATGGTACAGAGGTAATTGTGGGTGGGAGTGAGTTCCATAATTTGGCTATGGCACAAGAGAACAGTGCTTCACCAGCAGAGTTATTGGCTTTAGTGATCTGCAAGTGATTTTTGTTGCTGGATCTTAGTGGTCTGGTGGTGCGATAGGGTTGGAGTAGATTCTGGAGGGATGGGACATTTAGTGGATGGTTTACTAGTTTGTGGGCGAGTGAGAGTTGATACCAATGAAGGAGGTGAGGGAGTTCAAGCCAGCCCAGTTCAGCAAGTGAGAGACAGTGGTGACTACGGTAGGATGCCCCTGTGGCAAATTTGGCGATTTTGTTGTAGCAGGTCTCTAGCTTGTTTAGATCACATTGCCTTAGGTTGGTATATACTGGAGAGGCATAAAGTAGGGTGGAGATAAGGTGGGAATTTGCTATTGAAATCTTTGCTGCTTTGGTGAGAAATTGTTTATTTCTATATAATGCTCCTAGTTTTTTGTGGACTTTTTTTATGGTCATGGATATGTGAATGTCATATTTTAGTTTATTGTCTATTTCCACTCCTAGCAATTTGGTGTGTTCAGTTGGGTATATAGTGGTGTTGTCTTTTGCTGTGATGTTAAAGGGAGAGTTGTTTTGAGTATGTTTGGTGGGTTGGAAGATGAGTAGTTTAGTTTTGTTTGGGTTGAGTATTAATTGGGCATCGGATAACCATGTTTCAACAGAGGAAAAGGCTTCCTGTGTGACTTTTTGCAGTTTGGGTAGGGACTGGGCTGAGCAGATGATGGTTGAGTCACCTGCGTATTGGATGAGTGTGCTATGTTTGGTGGCAGAGGCTAGATTATTGGTGTAAACAGAGAAAAGTAGGGGTCCAAGGATGGATCCTTGGGGAACCCCTATGGAGACAGATAGTTGGGGAGATATGTCATTCTGCCATACAACGGATTGTTGGCGGTCAGACAGGTAACTCTGAAACCAGTTGGTGACTGATTGTGAGAAGGATAGGTTATTGAGGACAGAGATAAGTTGTTTGTGTGGGACCATGTCAAATGCTTTAGATAGATCTAGGAAAGCAGCAGAGGAGAGAGAGAGACATTGTTTTTATGCTGAAGGATAGTGTTAGTAAAGGAGAGTAAGGCAGTGGTGGTGCTATGGTTTGGTCGGAAACCATGCTGAGTACTGGAAAGGAGGTCATTCTAGCAATTTTCTAAGTTTAAAAGTTTAGTAATTAAAATCTGTCACTGACTTTGGGCCTTTGTGTCTCATGTTATTTTGGCTTTGTCCTTGATTATTACCCTAAGAGGATGAGAGGTATGTTGACTTATTTCAGTAGTTCAAGAGGAGTTTTAACTTTCATCTCTTCTCTTTCTGATTGAGATGCATCATAGAACCTTTCCTGAAGGTCTGTTTCATGAAAGTCTGTTTTTTCTTCCCCATGGTTACCAGCAGTACATAATAAAACGCTCTCCTATATCGGCAGGTTGGTTAAACCAGTTTATAATCTTATTAAGGTGAAAGGTTAATTTTAGGGTTGTTTATGTTTTAGGATCTAATCCCTTTGTAACTTGAGGTTTAACCATTAGTCTCTCTGTTACTTCTAGTTAAGGCTGTAATAAAAAAGTATCCCTAATATTTGGGGTTTATTTGGGATTCTATATAAAGCCTAGCTAAGCTGCAACCCATTTAGGGTTAGAGCCTACTTAACTTTATTGGCTAATTTTATGTAATTTATTTTGAGCAGTTTTGCTGCTCTCTTGAGAGACGGTCGCCCAAACTTGGTAACATGTTTTAGGGACCCTTGTATTAAGTAACTGCTCATCTGAAGAAAGTTTGTTTGTTGTGTAGTTTACTTTTATATTGCCTTTCCATTTCCTTTATGTTCTGTCATCCATATTAAGCACACCGTCTTTATAAAACGATTTGCATGTACGTTTTGGCTTTGGGAACCCAGAAATTGAGGGGGGAAACAAGAGCAACTGATCTACTGTCAGTGGAACAGAAAAAAAATTGTGATGCGTGAGAGAGAGAAAAGAGTTTTTGTAAATCACAGTGGGGGTTCTGCTTATTCATGGTTGCTGAGAAGAGGCAGAATTTAAGGAGCTGGAAAGGCTAGGACTTTGTTTAAAGCAGTACCAAACTATACCATGTAATGATGCATGTATATGTGAAAATACTTAGAGAAATCCATTCATAAATTCATATGGTACCTGGTGTAAATGCTGAATAACATTTTCATTAAGTTTTATAGGTATAAGTGTTTGATTTGACATGGTTTTCAAGTATGTGCTGATGAAAAGAACAAAAGTATTTAGACACCAAGTTAAGTTTTATCACCCTCACTGAAGGTATCAAATGCCATATCATTGTTGTCTCTTACATGTTAGGATAATGTAAGTTTCTTAAGAATATCAGATAATTTTTAAGGAATATCAGCCATTACACATTCTTTGTAGAACACATCCTGTTAATGACTGTTATCTCATTAGCAGTAAAATATTTTCTCCTAATATATATGTGTGTGTGTGTGTGCGCGTGTGCACGCACGCGCATGTGAACTCCAAAGTATACTATAGCTGTTCGATTTAAGGACAACCACATAGAGGTTATGTTGCCTGTATAGCAGGAGTTTAATCTAAATAATGTCAGACTAAAGTGACTACAAGTAGCATAGAAGCTGTCTGCATCTGTTCAGGTGATGTTGTTAGGCTAAAGCTTGCCAGCATGTGCTTCTGAGGCTTGTTACTCTGTAGTAGCATCTCTGGTAGGTTTGACAAGGGACATAATAGTAGTTATAGTAGCTTGCATTTCCCACGGTAGTAACTAAAGCAGCAAAAGCTTATCCAGTCTGATCATTATCCTTGGGCTGTCTTGTCTCAAGGCCACTGAAATATGTTTGATATTCTGTCCCTTCCTGAGTTGAGGCTTCCTGTGAGGAAGTCACGCCTTCCAACTCTGTGCTTTGAGAATGTCTTTGTCGTTTGTGTAAACATTTGACTCTAGAAAATGAGCTTGTCATGGATGTTGGAGTAGAGGTATAGTGATAAATCTGCATGAGAATCAACTCACCTTTTTAAAACTGTTAATCCTAAGTACTTTACAGTAAGGTGAGATGTTAAGCAAGTTCGATGCAAGTTAATACAGTGTATAGTAAACATGCCAGTACCACTGGCAGTCAGAGTATAATGAATGTTTCAGTTCATTTGTTTAACGTGAGTAGGAATATGAAATTATAAGACAATAGCAACTGCAATAACTCACAAAGCAGAAATGATTATAAGCAATTAAATCTGCAGCCAGCTGCTTTTAGATTGAAAAGTGGTTTCCTTGCCCTGGGAATGGGGGCAAGTGATTAGATTCTGCCAGAATACACCTTGCTGAATTAAAATGTTATGTCAGATGCTAGACATCTGGATGATAGTATCTGTAAATATGTCATTCTTTTTTACTGTATATTATGTGCATCTTTAATTCAGCTGAAATGTAAGAGGTTTCTTAAAAGCTGGCATAAGCTAAGAATGTACTGTACTGAAAAAAATATTTTTGTACAAAACTGCTCCGAAAATGTAACTGCAAGGACAATTAAACAAAAAAAAAAAGCTCCAAGTTGGAGCTGCCTGATAAAAAGAGACATGTAAAGAAAGACCTAAAAGAGGCACATACAGAAACAAATACAGACTGTATAAAAATTATGTACTAAGAGATGAGCTTATGACACACTCTGAGCCATTAAAGTAGTGTCTCACTGTACAGACATTTGGAATAATATTTTAGTAGTTAGTATTGTGTCATTAGAAGAGAGTGTCTTAGATTATTCTTTATAAATCAGTTAACTTCTGTTACTAATTTAAATGATTTTAACTTGTGGAAGATATAATAACGTGATTTGAAAAACATCCTTGGTATATCCACCTACAGCTTCAGTTATTACTTTTTTCTGATTTATTCCCAATTTGCCTGTCTGCAAACAGGCTGAGTTATGGTTTCTATCAACAGGCGATGCAAGATCTTTATGGAGCTGCTCCGTGGCATTTTTGTGGTCTTTCTCCTTTTCTACCTGTTGTGGAATCGTAACATTAGGTAGAGAGGTGTGGGATATGCTTATTTCAAACTTTGTGAGTGGGTTGTAGGGGTAATATGCTCCTGTGATCAATGTTTGTTATTCACTAACATGGCACACCTGAATAGTAAGTAACAGTCAGTAGATGCAAATCAGGACAACAAGACTGCAAGATCTGTCAGTCTCAGAAATTCATAAGGGAACAGATGTATAGTCACCTCACCAACCACTTCATAGAAAACACTAGTAACACAAAACATTCAAAGCACCAGCCTAAATGCTGCCATGAAACCCCAGTGTATATAGTCGACAGCCATGACAATTACCATTTTTTATTTGATACAAAGTTCTAGACAGTTTTGGCAGGCTCAGACAACAGTCATAGATGGTAATCAGATCTGTCTTACAATCTGTCCAGCAAGTCACAGCAAACATTACTTTGCCCAGATGGCTCCATCTCAGATCTGTGCCCACATTCTTGGGAATTCCAGTAGTCTGACCTTGATCCAAAAAATACGTTTGTTTATTAATGAATCTGTGGTAGCACACTGATAATAAATGACTAATTACACTCACTGCCTGTTCACAAATCATGAAACAACAGATGTAGAAATTAAGAACAAATATCGTTTTCCAATACTTGAATAGAAAATAAAGCATTTTGTTTTTGCATCTTTTTTTTTCTATTCAGTGCCTGCTGGTTGTCAACCTTTCTGTGAACTGACAAATCACATTTTTTCCCTTTGTACAAGACATGGTTTTGAAATTGTATTATTCCGGCAGACATCAAGTTTTTTTTGCTTTTTGGCCCTAACCCCCTCCTCCAACAGTTGAGATGTGCATCAGAAACACTACAGCCCACATTGTCTTTCTCTGTGAATATGCACATTCCTACACATATCCCATAAAGACTACCATGTGTAAATAACTTAGCAGAGCTAAATGCATGTCCCCAGCATGCGGCAGACCTGAACATCTCCCTTCCCTCATGATAAGTGAGTACTGGCTGCTTACTCACATCCTTCTTTATTTTTTTGTTATCTAGAACTCTGATAGATATTTGATTCCAGGTTGTCTATGTTGCAATGTAAACTTTATCCCTCTTTACCACAACAATGACAAAAATATTTTTTCATAGGTTAGTACTGGATTATCTACCCTAGTGGGCCAAATTTCCCAACCCAGAGGAAGAATGAAACATTGTACCTTATGTCTGTGAGGTAAACACCTTAACCATTATGCCATCCCCAACCCGCTGAAGATTATAAACTGTCCATAATCTTCTGGGTTCTTAAATCAACATTCAGAAATATTCTGTCATCCCTTCACATAGAATTGTATTCCTGGGATGTCTATTGGGGTCAGCCATAAGAAGAGCCTTTCTTCCTCCAGTTAAAGTAGATATGTTCTGGCAGTTTTCCTTAAGTTTCTCCAATCAAAGTCAAACATTGCAAGAGAATTTCTCAGGATGTTGGGATACATGGCATCAATGATTGTCATGCTTCCTTTGGATAGACTCTACATGAGGAAAATATGGTACCTCAGATCCATCTGGATTTAGCAGCTACAGCCTATGTCCTTTCAAATCCCTGTTCTCTGATTTATGAAGCAGGAAATTCCTGAGTAGATAGACCACATCTCATGCAAGCAAGGTCTCCCACTCACTTCAATCCCCATTATATCTGTACAGATGCATCCGACTTGGTGTTAGGGTGTGGTTTCCAAATGGGTAAAAGTGCAAGCTCTGTGGAACCCTTCAGATAGATGGAAGCATATCAAAGTCAGAGAGATATTAACAGTGATCAATGCTTTGAAAGCCTTAAATCAACTCTGGCTCCCAGGAGCTCTGCAAGTGTACACAGACACCACCACAGTGATGTAGTACATAAACAAGGAGGTACTAGATCTCACCCTCTCTTGCAGACTGGCTGTGCTGAGCTTGGAAGATAGCAACTCAGCTCAGTTTAACTCTGCAGGCTTCATACAATCTGATTGCAGACAAGCTCTGCAAGATTAAGACAGACCCCTAGGAATGGAATGCTCATCTCAGGGTCTACTAAGAATTGACCCAACTCTTGGGGAACACAGCAAGTAGATCTGTTTTCCTTCTTTCAGAACAGACAGATGAAGGGGTGTTGCACATTTGTCCACCTAAAAAACAGGTGGCTCCTCCTTGGTATCTCGACTTTGTACATGAAAAGCCTTCTCTTTCTCCATTTGAACCAGCTCATGATGGTCAGTTTAGGTTCTTAATATGGAAAACTGTTTTACTTATTGCTCCAACATCTACAAAGATAGTGTCTGAGTTATAAGCGCTTACAGTGACTCAACCTACCTCATTCTTCTCAAGGACATATTTTTTGAGAACTAATGCCTTTATGCCTAAACTGGTTTCAGTTAACTTCAAGCCAGACTATTAACCTCCCTGTCTTCTTTCCTGAGCCCAAGAATAAAGGAGAAAAATTCCTCACACTCTGGACATCCACTAAGGTACTACCTAAACAAAACTTAAGGCTTCAGGAAAGCTGGTCAGCGGTTTGTCTCTTACAAGGTCAAGAGGAAACGATACTCACTGCCAAAGTTGACAGTTTCCAGGTGGTTGTTTCATGCTACTGCTTTTTTGCTAGAGTTGCCATAATAAGCCACTTACAAGCAGGGCTAGAGCCCATTCAACAAAGGATTTGGCCTCTTTGGTGCCTTTCTGGAAAAGGGTGGACTCTAGAAGTATTCAGATCGGTCCTCAGTTTTACAAAATACTACAAACTAGATTCCTTTTCCAGGTCCAAAACAGGCTTTGCTAGGACCATTCACCTGGGACTCCTGGAGTTTGTTTATTGGCCTCCTGTCTTTATTATAGGTTCATAGATGATTACCACAGTAATGACCCCAGGTGATCTTTGTAAGCCTAGCTGTGTTTCCCAAGAATCAAATCTTGTACCTTGTGTCTGTGAGGGAATTACCTTAAATGTTAGTTTTCTAAGCTCTGGTGATCTAACCATTTAGCTTAGGCTTCTGCAACAGTGATCTGTGAGTAAAAATAGTAGAGCTGTATAAGTAAACTTACCGGAACAGTAGATGTTCTAACAGATCACTGTTACAGTAGCTTCCCCTCCCTGCAGCACCTTTTATTACTTTTCTCTTTTGTGTTGCCAAAGTGTGGATGTTTCTCCCTTTTGTGCATAGTTTACTATTGGATTTATTTCCTAGCATTATTTTGTCAAGTCTTTTGCTTCTCTTGGGCAAAAAGTGCTGTGAAGCTTTTTGTGCTCTAGCTGTCCTTATATGGAGTTTTGCTTGAACCCTTGACAGCTGGACTGTCCTCTGGAGTAAGACCAATTTAGCTTAGACTACTGCAGCAGTGATCTATTAGACCAGCTACTGTTATGGTAAGTTTACTTACAAAACTGTACTTTCCTCCTTTTTCCAGACTTCCCTGGAAGTGCTAGCATTCCACTAGTTTTCCCTGTATTCTGGTTTCTCATTGTGGCTTTTATTTCAGTTTATTTTCAATACACCATCTTTCCATACCAGTTAAGTGAGGAGGTTATAACTATTTAAAAAAAAATTGCTATCTCTTTTGTTACTCTCAGCCTCTACCTATTGTCTGTATACTGCACTGTAATAATTCACTATTACATTCAGGTGGTGTTGCGGTAGCGTTGTCGCCTCACAGACGCTCTCCGGTTCGATTCTCAGCTAGCGCGTCTTCTGCGTGGAGACATGCGTGAATGGGCATACCTTCATTGAAGGTTGTGCGTCAGGGCTGGTAACTTGGCACGTAAAAAATCCACTACCAATCATTAGCGGACGGGAGTTACGGTGTGCTGACCCCTAACCGTGAAAAGCCGAAAGACACAAACAAAACTTTCATGATTTTTTCTGAGTCAACTCCACCCTGTCATTTTCATAATTAGAGATTTTAGTTGTCATCCTTTAATCACCTCAGATGTCAAGCCAGCAATCTGGTTACTCTGTGTTTTTTATAAACAAATAGCGGTTTTAAAACCAATGTTCTTTTTTTCATATTTTCTGTGTACTCTTGCATGGACATTCTGGCTTCCTTCCATTGCTCTTTAGTGTGTTCTGTTCCACTTATTCTTTTTCACTTCTGTTAATTCCTTGCGTTTTTTAAATCCTCTACATACCTGTTGTGATTACGATTCCATATCTCATTTGTTTTCATTGTGACCTTATTTATAATCTTCAATTTGCAATTATCCCAACCCTTTGTAATTCTTTTCTACCTAGATCAAAATTTTGATAGCATTTCGTGACACTTCTAAGATGGCTGCACATTGAGTAACAGCTTCATTTCAGCTCTCCCAGTGTGAAAACAAACTCAGAAGAGAGAGCCAGTGAACTAATGTTTTTAAGTTAAATTTCAGTAACTAGCTAGTAAGTGCACTGCCTGGACACCAGCAAAAGAGAAATTCAGAGAACCCGAAAGAAAACTATTCAGCAAAATTTAGTGCAAGCTCCAGCTTTGGTGCAAGACATGACTTCCAGTAACCTAGAAGGGAAAAATTAGTCAAATGTACTCAGAGCTGATTAAAATAGATGAAACACTGAAGGAGTATAGCAACTCAAAGAACAAATGGCTGGATAAAATTGGAGGTCAAAATGAAGAAAAGGCTGGCTAAATATGAGATGTCTCAAAAAATAATAGAAGTAGAGGACAGAGCATGCAGGGGAAAACCTGAGATTTTATGTTGTACCACAGAAGCTGGAAGGAACAGACTGTATTAATTTTATGAAAGCACAAATAAGCAGCTGGACTGGTATTCCACAGCAGGAGCTGAAAGGACATATTGTGTATGTTCCAAGCCTGGCCATGAGAAAGCAACCCAGACCTTTAATAGTAAAGGTACAATCATACCATCAGGAGTTGATTGAGGCAAAACTGTGGCAGAAGGACAAAGTACTAAAAGTGGGAGACAGCGTTTGTGGAAAATGATTACTCACTGTATACCAAGCAGAAGAGGAATACATTTATTCCACTAATCAGGTAATGCTGAGAAGCAGGCATGAGATTCAAACTGATGTATCTAGATCTCTTCAAAGTATCCTTTCCTGGAGGCACAAAATTATTTTTGATGCAGAACATGCTAAGGAGGAAATGCAAAAGTTTGTCCAACAAAAAGTGACAAAAGTCCAAACTGGGAGTAAACAAACACGGCTCTCTTAATATTACATAAAAGACAAAACTTTTATTCAGGTACGAATTAGTGAGCGCTTTCCTGGCACTACTTCAGACAATACAAACACTGCAAAAATCTCAATAAAAAAGGGTTGCCTCACCCACATTATTTCACAGCAACCAAACATATATCTACAGCAATTAAAATTCATCTGCTGGCAGTCAACAGATGTAATGTGAAGTCAGACTTCACATATCGACTAGCTTAGAAAATCCTTACATACAAAATAGAAAATCTGAAACTACACACAAAAAATAAAATAAAAACATCAATTCTCACTTTCACTACTATCAACAACTGTATAACCAACCATACAGAGAAGTGACGGAAGCAAACACCAGCATACTTCTCAACCTAGAAACATCAAAAATCTGGACAAGGCCCATGAAAAATAGGTGCAAATCTGTATGCTGATTAACGTGAAATTTGCATACACAATTACACAACCCCACCCACTCCGTTGGAATTGTGGGATACCAACTTTCAAATGCAAACTGAAGAAGATAACCAAAATATAGCACCAGAGTCCCCCTGCAGCCATTCCAGTGTCCCATTACCTAGCTATTTCACCCCATTTACCATAAACCCTAATGTGTACATGCTGCTTTATTTCTACAATGGTTATTTGGATTTTATTTTCTTTTACATTTTATAGCATAATGCACGAACACTAATATCTGCTAAACAAAGCAATACTGTCTCACAATGAAAATAGACTTGGCATTAAAACTTCTCTGCCCTTGAAACTCACATTCATTGAAACAGCATTGAAACACACACCACATCCAAAGAAAATGCAGCTGGCCAGTGGTGGATAAAGATTACTTTTGGGCTGTTTTCAAATGAGAAGCCCCTTGCGCACAGAACAAGAAACATACATGCGTTCTTTGATACACCTTCCTGACACTATTAAATTATATTCCTTGCATAATACAGCACACTTGTTAGACTTAAGTTAGAGCGTATTTTAAATTTGTTTAAACATTTTTCCAGTAGGCAACAAAACAAAAATGCATGAACCAGTGATGACAACTGTCCTATTCAGAACATTTCCATGATAACAGTCTACTTCCACACACAATTGCATTTTTAATTTATTGTTTGAACAGTTTTCCAGTAGACAAGGAAGCAAAATGCATGCACCAGTAATGACAAAACTGCCCTATTCAGAACATTTCCATGATAACAGTCTACTTCTACAAACAAAATATATATAGAAATATAAATATAGAATCACAGTAGTGTAAGCCATAGGCATGTTGCACAGCTTCTTGCACTTATTTTCAATCGGGGGGGGGGGGGGGGGGGCAAAAGGCCAAAAACCAGGGACACATTTTAAGCATTGCTTGTATAATTTTTGAAAGTTGCTTGCATAAAGTATGTTATGACCGTGCATTTCACTGCAAGGTCTTGAACCCAGAAACCCTGTGCACTGCACTACAGTCAGAGCAGCATACCACTAAGCCAAATCAGCAGTTTCCTGAAAGACAGGAAGAGAAACTTAAATGGCTGTCATTCAGTGTTTATGGTCAATACTACTCGCTAAATACAACTCTATTGTTAGCGACTATGTAATTGAGTGTTTATGTTGTTGGCAATATTTACATAATGTTCATATTCAATAGAAAACAGCTTCTTCAAACTGCTGTACATTACATTATGCATGTTTAAATCACCAGGTCTGTACAATCAGTACTTTACATTAGCTTGCCTATTAACTAAGCTATTTCAGAAAGAAATTATACTGATTAAACAACATTAGTAGGAAAAAGAAGGCCTTCGTATGCCAGAAAAAAACATACAACACATCTGATCATAACTTAAAATAATTTCAGCTTTTTCCTAGAAAATGGTTGCTGACCAATGCACAAGGCAGACTATTTGTTTTTATTTATTTTATTTTAAATTTAACTGGGAAAGTCCGACTGGATACAGGTCCATTTTCAGTGAAGGCCCGGGGAGTAAAGCTCCAAATGTACAAAAAACAGGTGTAAATACAGTGAAATTATTACAGTGAATTATCACATAACTGAGATTTGTTTAATGATATGTACACACAGGTATATGTTTTTCTCACATACACACAGCAAAGGTTGGAAGCAAGTAGATGATAAAGAAATAGTTAAAGATTTCATCTTAAAAAGGAAAACACATATATTAAGGTGGTTATAATATGTGGTGTAGTGTTGACTTTAAATCTTTCCAGTAGGTGGGTGATGCACAGAATTTTAAACAGAGAGTCAGAGTTTTATTCTTGTAATGAGGTTCTCATTTATGAATTATGTTTGAGTGGTGGTTAGTCAGGGTTTGTACAGGGACAAAGCCACTGCATTTTTAGGTATTTCCTAAGGAATTTTTTGAATTGGGATAAGGAGGGGTCAGTGGTGAGTTCAGCAGGAAGTAGGTTCCAGTTTTTACTGGCAGAGTTGGAGAATAGTGATTCACCAGCTGAATTGTTGGTTTTAACAGTTTGCACTAGCAATTTTTTGGAAGAGCGAAGGGATTTTAGGTTACTGTAGGGGGGGTATTTTTCAGTATGGGTGTACTGTCTGGTTGGTAGAGGATTTTGTGAACAACTATTAGTTGGTTATATTGCAGTTGATAGGGTAGTTCAAGCCAGTCTAACGATTGAAGGTTAAGGCAGTTATGGGTTCTATAAGCTGATCCTGTGGCAAATTTGGCAATGTTATTGTAGCACCTAGTAAATTTATTGAGGTTTGATTTGCTTAGGTTTACAAAGATGGATGAGGCATAAAGAAGGGTCGATAACAGATGTATACGAGCAATAACAGTTCTAGCAGATGGGGTTAGGAATGGTTTAATCCTGTATAAGGAGCCTAAGTTTTTATTAACTGTTTTAATAGTTTTGTCTATGTGAGCATCAAACTTGAGGTTGTTGTTGATGATCACTCCCAGTATAGTATTAGGTTCTTGGGAAATTATGGTACCATTGTTAGATATTATGGTGAGAGGTGGTGAGGGGACCTTGCGAGTGGGGGAGAAGAGTAATAGTTTGGTTTTATTTGGGTTTAATAGTAGTTGGCAACCAGTGAGCCAGTTCTCAACTTAGTTGAAAGTGATTTGGGACAAGGATGTAAATCTGTGGGAGAGGTGGCAGAGCAGATTAGGGTTGTCATCTGCATACTGAATACAAGTTGCATCAGTGATGAATTTGTACAGGCCATTAATGAATATGGAGAATAGGAGGGGACCTAATATAGATCCTTGTGGGACTCCAAGGGTGACTGATAAAACGGACGATAGGTTATTCTTCCATAGTACAGCTTGTTGGCTGTCATTTAAGTAAGAATGAAACCAGAGTAGCTGGTGATTTACCATATCAAATGCCTTGGATAGGTCAAGGAAGAGGGCTGAGGAGAGTTTGTTGTCATTATGGTTTTGATTTATTGTATGGGAGAAGGAGAGAGAAGGGCTGAGCTTGTACTATGGCAAGGTCTAAATCCATGCTGGGAGGGGGCTAGGAGTGTGTTTTGATTCAGATAGGCAAGAAATTGCTTGTGGATATATTTTTCCATTATTTTAGCCAAGGGAGACAGAATGGCTATAGGCCTATAATCTGAAAGTTCAGTGGAATTTCCCCCTTTATGAAGAGGAACAATGTGGGAGATTTTCCTGATGTGGGGGATATAGTCTTCTTGGATAGTTCTATTGATTAAAATTGATATGAGGCATGCTATATCATTATCGGCTTTTTGGAGATATTCTGCAGGTAGGTCTGCTGAAAGGGTGGTGGGTTTCAGTTTTTTAAGCAGGGACTTAAAAGATGTTGGTACTGGATCAAGCTTAAAGGGGATCTTATCAGGTGTGGGGTTGGTGGTACTTTGGGTATAGGGAGATAGCTTACTGGCTAAGGATTACATTTCTGTAAAGAAAATGTCAGTGTTAGCAACAATTTTAGGAGGTTGTTTGAGGGTAGTTAAGGGGGTGTAGGGGTAGTTGATTGGCCTGGGTGAAGAAGTTTGTTTATGCCTGACCAGAATTTTTGTGGTTGATTTTGGTGCTTTTGTTGCAGATTACAGTAGTAATTCTTTTTGTCTAGCATAATAAACTTTTGTTTCATTTCTCAGCTGTTTATATATAAGATGGTCTTTTGGGGATTTAGTGGTTCCCCAGGAGGTCCACGCTTTGTTTCTGCTAATAATTTTTTGTCTTGTATGATTGGACAGCCATGGTGCTGCTTTGTTATTGGTTCTGAGTTGGGGAGCATTGGTTATCCAGGATAGCAAGAAATGTAGAGTTAGTGAGACCGCTTCATCTAGTGGAAGTAGCCATAGGTTGGATCAGTCACATGTGTTAACTTCATTCTGAAATATAGTCTGAATAAAGTTCTTACAACTTCTAATGGTTTTAAAGGAAGATTTTTGAGGGATGTCATTTCTTTTTCTGATTACATAGGTCAGGAAGTGATCAGTAAAGTCCTCAGGTAGGGTGCCTGTTTTATATATCTGGGGTAGGTAGGGTGCCTGTTTTATATATCTGGGGTAGGTTGTTTATTAATATCCAGTCTGGGATACTTTCCTTTTTGTTAGGCTTATTGATTCTGGTTGGGGAAGATATCATCTGGGAGAAGCCATGCAAATTTATATGGGTGGAGGGGAAGTCTGAAGAGCAAGTATTCCAGTCAATATTAACATCCCCGAGAATAATTAGTAATCCCAAGGCAAACACTCCACCAGGCAGCAATGACACCAATGTAGTTCAGTCAATCTTTTATTTAGCGCTTTCGTCAGGTAAAATGACTTCTTCAGAATACAACCTGTTTAAAAAAAACAAAGTGTAAATAATACCCCTTGACCAATCACTACAATATGCATTACATCAATTCCCCGCTTAATGTCATTAATATTAATATATACAAGATTGTATTAAAATATACATATAAAACCAGGCAAAAGATTTTAAATTGTTAAAACATTAATACAGATACTAATGCATATTAATATCACAACTATAACATTTATAAATTAATGTATAATTCATAACATAAACATAGATTTAAGTCTTAACAAAGGGCACAAGGAAATCTTGTAATTTAACCCTGGGGCCTGGTAAGCATTTAGTTTTATTTTCCACTTCAATTCCAGACATTTCAAAAATCTTCTATTGGTCCCCCCATGGCCCCAAATCAACCTGTTCTACAACAAAAAATCTAAACCCATGCTGAGGGTGACTGTTAATATGTTTGTAAAGGGCATTTTTTTCCCCGAGAATAATAGTTTCCTGGGGGCAGTTAGTGGAGAGCTACTGGAGGATACCCTCCAAGGTATTTGTGTTGTCACCTGGGGGAATATAGATGCATGCAATGTTTATAGATTTGCGTTTGGGTTGGACCCTTGTGATGAGTATTTCTGCATTGTTAGTAACCAAGGCATTTGGGGTACTAGTTTTGGATACTTGGATTTATACAAGATGGCTACCCCCCCTTTTTTAGAGATGCTATTAAGTCTTAATATATTGTACCCTGGGGTTATAATCTCATTATTAATGGTAGTAGGCTTGAGCCAGGTCTCAGTAAGACATAGTATATCAGGGGAGTGGACATCCAGGAGGGCATGTAAGTAGTGAATTTTCTTGTTTATACTTCTAATGTTTAGGTGACACACTAGGAGTGAGTTGGGGACATTGAGTTTCTTAGGCTAGTATGGGTGTTATTTGTGGGGCTGATAGTAACAAGTGGTGTTGGGCCTGGGTTAGGGTGGATGTCACCATCCACTATGAGGCTAGGTAGTAATCTAATAGCACGTTTCAGGAGTTTTAATAAGAGTTTGTGGTAGTATTTAGTTCTAGGATTAATATATGAAGCATGAATGGGATGTTGAGCTTTTGCATTAGAAGAGTTTGTTGAGAGGTGGGGTAGTGATTGGTTAGAATTATGTGGCTGATTAGTAGTACTGGTTTTGGTTCTAGGGTAGTGGGTGCCAGGGAGGTGTTGGTATTCATAGGCTGTGAGAAGATAGAGAATTATAAGTGGGGGTATTAGGCAGTAAACAGGATTAGAGTTTAAAGATTTGTTAAAAGTATGTGGAAGCATTGTAGGAGTATTTGAGTAATGCTTGTTTAAAATAGAGTTGGGGTGTTTATAATTAGTATATAGTGAGAGACTGGAGAGAGTTTGAGTAATATGGCTGGGTCGTGTAAATGATTGGTTAATGCTGATTGAGAAGTGTAGGACAACTGGGGGCAGGGTAGGGGAGTGAGCCCACAGAGTGAACGGAGCGGGTAGAGCCAAAAGGAGGAGGAGGAGAACAATCAGTCAGTGGAGTGCTGAAGTCTGAATGTAAGTGTGGTGAGATATATAAGAAGGTAAGAGGCTTAAAAAAAGTGGGATTATAGCAGAGTGATACAAGGAGATATTTGTATGGTTATACTGGGACCACAGTGTGAGAGAACAATAATAAAGAGATGACTAAGAACTGTGTTAGGGGGATTCGATGAAGAGTAGGTAAAAGGAATTAGAGACCCTAACACTAATAGTATGGAGCTACCTAGTGGGCAGGTGGGGCCTTGGATGCACTAATAGTATGGAGCCACCTAGAGGGCAGTGGGCTACTTACTTGCGAGCACACTACTGGGGATTCCTGTGAAGCAAGGCAGAGAAGCTAAGTCAAAAGATGGTGCCTTTCTACATCAGGCTTTTTGATACCTCTGTAATTAAGCAGGAGTGGGAGGGGATGTGTGCAGGTTCAAGGTGGGGGAGGGGGTAGACACAAAGTAATGCAAGGTTGTGAGTCAGAAAAACTGGACTAAGCCAGCTGCTAAAAAGAAAACAAGAAAACCAAGCTAAGTTAATTCCAGGTTAGTGTTGTGCAGTATTTTCCTAATAACTACAAATGTTATGCTACTAATCTACTACAGAGTGGTAAAAAGGACCACTATTTCTGCAGGGAAAAACACATGTAGTATGGGCTGCAGGTACATATGTAAACTTTTTCCAAGAGAAAGTAGTTTTAAGTAATTGACCTAAGAGTACTATAGGAAGAGAGAAATGGGGGGGGGGCAGTAGTGTGCATGCGTATAGTGAAAGGGGAAACCGTCTTCAGTCTGGAGGACAGATTAAATACAACTCTAACATACACTAGGACTAGTAACAAAGAAATTAATTGTATAAAACTCAGCAAACACGATAAGCAGAGGTCCAAACCCACAGATGGTAGCAAATATTTTAATAAACAATCAGGATAAGCTCTTTCGTCTTGTATGCAAGACTTCATCAGATACCACAAAATTACATCACATTTCTTTTATATCCCTCTCAAGTGACTTCAATTAAAATTTAAAGACACACAACTATACACAGTACAAAACACATACATGGACCTGAAATGCATCCTAAAACTTTAAAATATTCCCTCATATCTAGGTGTAGCTAAAATAAAGAATGTATGCTTGTTTACATTTTTACTGCTTTAGCTATCAACACCGGCTTAATAGTGTTGTATTCATTTAAACCGGGAAAAATATTAGATTTTAGCCTAAGCTGCCACTTCAGTTCCCTATTAAGCAATACATTTTTAACATCTTCCCCTCTGGGATTTATTTTCACCACATCAATAATCCCAAATTTAAAACCACTAAAAAAAGAACAGTCAATAGAGTATTTAAACAGTGCACTAGTCTCCTCCTTAATCCTAATATCATGAAAGTGCTCATACATTCTTTCCTTAAGGGCCCTCTTCATCTTTCCTATAGAGAATGCAGGACACTTTTCGCAAATAGCCAAGTACACTATCATTTTTGTATTACAATTACCTTTACAAAACCACACTATACTGTTCATACCATTTTGTAAGCATACACTATCCTTCTTAATACAACTGCAGTGATGGTGCTGCGGTAGCGTTGTCGCCTCACAGTAAGACATTGTCCTGTTTGATTCTCAGCTAGAGCGTCTTCTGTGTGGAGACATGCGTGAATGGGCGTACCTTCATTGAAGGTTGTGCATAAGGGCCAGCAACTCGGCACGTAAAAATCTACTGCCAATCATTAGCGGATCGGAGTTCCACTGTGGTGACCCCTAACCTGGAAAAGCCCAAAGAGACAACAACAACACTGTCCTCCTTAATAATGTGTGAACACTGTTTACACTTATCACATGAACTAGTTGCCTTCTTTATTGTTATGCAATTGGATGTGTCCAGTTGTTCAAATGCTCTTTTGAAATTCTTTCCAGTTTTGAAGGAAAATATGGGTTCACACCCCACTACTTCATACAACTCTTTACTAGTTTTAAGCATACTCCAATTAGCCCTTATAATATCGGTAAATATATCAGAAAAGGCAAACTCAGTTACACAAGCCTTTTGGAACTTATTATCTTCTCTTAACACTAGGACGAGAAATAACTACTACTGCTTCTGTGCTGTAAAAAAGCACACATATATGTATATCCCACACACGCACACACTCTGCAGTTAAAAGTGCATTTGCTGGCTTTAAACATCCCTTACAAGTAAGTCCTAACTACTGCGTTCAGTAACAGCTTAATTAGGTACCTTCTGTCTGGCTCTGCAGTTAAGTAACAGATGCGCGGCTTAGAAGAAATCCTCTGCAGTTAAAAGTAAAGAAATCCTCCTGCATTCACATGCGGCTTAGAAGTCCTGCAGGCAAAACTAAAAAAATCCTCCTGTATTCACGCGTGGCTTAGAGATCCTGTATTTTGCCTGAATGGTAGTATTCAAACAGACACGCAGCTTAATTCCGATAGGCTGATGGAGCTGATGTCATTGCGCACGTGATAACATCAGCTCCAAAAGCGTGAACATTAAAAAATAGATTGAAAAATCGGAAATAATGGAGTGCCACTCTGGAATCGTGGCACCCCATTATTGGGACCTCAAAACTTGGTAAAAAATGAATAATTCGGGATGGTTGAGTGGTCTGAACACCAGTCATAAAATTTTCACTTTCTCACATATAAAACTACTGACATCAACCTTCTCACAGTTGTAATACTAGAGTATTCCAAATGATGGCAGTCATCTACTCCATGCATAAATATATTCCAAAATTCCTAAGGCAGACACCTAGCACTCACATATCAGGCTAAAATTCAAGAAACAGTAAGCATTAAATTTCCTATCTTATAAAACAACTAAGCGTACATCTATCAGTAAATAATACTGGCAGTACATCACAAAAAGAGCTAAAATGCTATGAGAGAAATAGTTGGATATACCCTAGTATTCTTAATGTTGAGATCAACAGTTCAGACTAATGGTGAGTGTGGAAGAGAGGTGAAGAAGAGAGCACAGGCAGGATGGAGTGGGTGGAGAAGAGCGTCAGGAGTGATTTGTGGCAGTCGAGTACCAGTAAGAGTGAAAGGGAAGGTCTACAAGAGGGTAGTGAGACCTAGCTATGTTATATGGGTTGGAGACTGGCATTGACAAAAAGGCAGGAGTCAGAGCTTGACGTGGCAGAGTTGAAGATGTTAAGATTTGCACTGGGTGTGACGAGGATGGACAGGATTAGGAATAAGTATATTAGGGGGTCAGCCCAGGTTGGAAGGTTTGGAGACAAAGCCAGAGAGGCAAGATTACGTTGGTTTGGACATGGTGAGGAGGGATGCCGAGTATATTGGGGAAAAAGATGCTAAGGATGAAGCTGCCAGGTAACAGGAAAAGAGGAAGGCCTAAGATAAGGTTTATGGATGTGGTGAGAGAGGACATGCAGGTGGTTGGTGTGACAGAGCAAGATGCAGAGGACAGGAAGAAATGGAAACAGTTGATCTGCTGTGGTGACCCCTAACGGGAGCAGCCGAAAGAAGAAGAATGTTTCAATGGCCTCTCAGCTAAGTAAGGTTTCAGGGACACTAATTCATTTAGGCCATATCCTCTATCTGCCTGCAATCTAATTATCCATCTAACCTCACATTTCTCCATGTAGTTCTTATAATTTCATCCCCAGCTACTTTTGGATTTGTGTTTTGTACTCCAACAAAAAGTGAGCTGTTTTTCTGGTAATATAGACCACAGAGAGACTTGTGTCAGTGAAACCTTTTTCAGTGTTTCAACGGAAAATACTTGAGAGACAAAAAATCATAAGAATTGACTAGAATAACAACTAGGAGTATGTTGGAGAGGAAGCAGAGACTGGATTTGGGAAGTGGGGATTATAAAGCATTAATTACATTTGTAAAATGTGACAGAACAAGAAAAGCTTGGAAATCTTGGACTTTTTGACTTTAGGGAACTGTAAAGCATATGCTCTACTTCATTTATTTATTGACATTTGATTACGGTGGAAAGTCCAACTGGTTAGAAGCCCATTTTCAGCATAGGCCCAGGGAGAAAAGCTCCAAATTATTGCAAAACATTTTAAGAACAATTTTACAATCTTCAAAAATAAAACAAAATCATCTGCAGTTTAATTAATTATAACAAATTAGCCATAATAAGAAAAAAACATTGGTTAAGAATCAAAAAGTATATAACAATCATTTAATAATTTTAGAAAGTTTGTAGAGAAATTAAAGGTAAGTTAGTATAATACAATAGGAACTGAAATATGAAGTGGTGGAAAACAGGATTATGGTATATTTAGAGAGAATGTCAGAGAAAAGAATTAGGAAGTAAGTGAAGAAGGGAGAGTAAGGAGGTACAAGGAATAAAAAGGTACTTTTTCACATTTAGGGATTTAGGTTATCCTGGTTTCGAGCAAGTACAGAGCCAGATTTTAGCTATGAAGCCTTTCAGAGTGGTTTTCGAAGATGGGAGGGTGGGTATACACCTGATGGATACAGTTAAGGAGTTCCAGGACTTAGCAACCTTATACAACAGAGCCCAGCAGATTTGCTAGGTTTATAAACAGGAGATGTTAAGTTGTCAATCTCGCCTTCATTCTTGCTTGATGGGTTCGGAGCCGATCCCTCGGCTCCGACTCGGCACTTGCTTTAGCTCGAGAACTCCTTTTACCAGCTCGAGGCAGCCCCATATCCCATGATGCAAGGCAGTAAGTACCCAGATCTCGTTTGCCGCTTCGCTTGGGAGGTCTTCTCTTTACCAGCTCCTGGTAAGTAATTCACATTTGTGACTTTTAAGCCCCTTTTAGTTAAAAACTTTTTGTTTTTGATAGTTTAACTTTAAATTTAACTTTTTCTGACAGAAATCCCTGTCTCTTTTAATTTTTTTAGTCAGTTAATTCCCTGTCCCATCCCCCCCCTGTTAGGGTGTGTGTGTTGGTATTTTTTACTAAGTACCTTTTTGGTATTAGTTTAATTTAATTGGACTGGTGTGTGTGTGTTTTTGTTAGACACCATGTCTAAAGAGAGGGTTTCAGGTTTTAAGAAGTGTGACTCGTGCTGTCAGAAGATGTCTCTGACAGACGGTCACACTTCTTGCCTGTACTGTTTAGGCCCTCTTCACCTGCAGGACTCCTGTGCTATTTGTCACTCCTTCAGCCAGAGAGTCCTGCAGGAGAGAAGGAATAAGTTGATTCTCAGGGGTCTTCTTAAGCCGGAGGGCTCTCCGGCTAAGTCGGCCCCACAAAATCAACTAAATCTGCCAAGACCCAGGCTTCTGTTTCTAAGCCTGTGGCCTCGGCTCCGACTCGTATAGAGTCGAGATCGGCTCGGCTGGAGCGATTCTGATCCACTAAGCTTCGGCTCCGATGGCTATCGGTGCCGAATCTGCTTTGACCACTGTGGGGTCGGTTCCAACCGCTCCGACACCCGTGTACGCGGCATCGGTGTCGGCTCCATCGGCTCCGACACCCATGTGGCACAGGCACGGTGTCGGCCCGATCGGCTCCGACACCGTTACTTTGGTGGCTGTATCGGCTCCGGCTGGAGCCGATACATCGAGACGTTCTGTCGGCTCCGAGAAGTCGGTGCCAACAGGATCTGTAGTATCGGCTCCGATGGCCCATTCCAGGAAGAGGTCGAGGTCTCCTTCCTTGGAGCCGATACTTTCGGCTCGGCCTCGCCTCTTCTATCGGAGCGGAGCTATCGGAGCCGATCTTCAAGGTCATCCAGGTTGTCAGATCATGACCTCGAGAGAGTGGTCAGTAGATTGCTCAAGTCACAGGTACTGGCCCAAATGCTACACAGTCCGTCTCAGCAGTCGACTGTTGGTCCACACCCGTTACAGTTCCTCCTTCAACTCTAC
This sequence comes from Protopterus annectens, assembly GCF_019279795.1. Lineage (NCBI taxonomy): Eukaryota > Metazoa > Chordata > Ceratodontiformes > Protopteridae > Protopterus > Protopterus annectens. The sequence continues at coordinate 504,667,067 of NC_056734.1, read as the reverse complement.
CCCAGAGCTTGGAGTTGGAGTCTTCGGTTTGGTTACTGCTACGGCTGGAGGACGGATACCCCTTCAGTTCCTTCAGCCCCTACTCTTATCTCCTCTTCCTTAGAGGGATTCGGTGGTCGGGCTTCCATGGTCTCCTCCGAGGGGGTGAGTGGCATCGGACCCTTGTCCGAGCCCGCTCTTCCCCTTGGAGCCTCGGCCTTGGTGAGCTCGGCTCCGACATCTGCCTCGGAGACTTCCCTTCGGTGGCCCCTGGGTTCCTAGCTCTTGGAGCGGGGCCTCTCGGATCTGCCTGGGAGGGCATTTGAGGTGATGAAGAGTGTACTGGCCACTAGTATCAGTCAGCAGTCTCTTCCGTGGCTCCTCCCTCTATTGTACCTGTTGACATCTCTGCCACTACTCTTGCTACAGGACCCAGAGATCCTCCGCCTCAGGTTTCCCCATTGGGAATTTCCCCTCTTCCGAGGATTCTCCTGATGTTTCGGGAGATCCTCCTAGGAAGAGGACTTGTAAGAGGAAGCATGTAGACTCCCGAGTCTGTCACTTTGGATACTGACTTTGATGAGTCAGAGGGATCCCCTAGATCCCCTCTGAGGATGTCTCCTTCTCAGACATCCTAGAACTTCTGAAACAGAGGGAAACTGGCCCACCAACAATCCCTCTGAGGATGAGTCAGTATACCTAGAGGCGTTTGGATCTCGGCCCTCCACCTCCTGGGTGTCTCCGCCTTCGACCCCTTGATGCAGGTTATTGCTCGAAGGCGTGGACAGCTCCTGACTCTGTAGAGCCAGTCCCTAGGAGGCCTTCTAAATTTATAACTGCCCTAGTGACAAACTATTCCTTACCAAGGGTGTCCCGCTGATGCCATGGTGGTGGCTGCGGCCACCAAAAGGAACTTGCAGATCCTTCTGTGCCCGTCCATCCTCCTAATAAGGACTCTAGGACCATGGATAGAGTGGCAAGCGGATGTTTTCCTCAGCGACCTTTGCTATGGGTTGCCTGAATTATCTTTGTCACTTCACCAGACTCCAGAGAGATATCCTGAAGGAGCTGGGAGAGGTAGTTCAGGATCCTACAGCTGCAGGGGCCCAAGAAAAGATTGCTTCGCAGCTAGGAACCCTCAATTCCATTGCTAACTCCTCCATGCGGCTAATATCTTATGCTGCTGATGGAGCGAGTAGAGCCGCAGGCACAGGTGTGGCTCTTAGGCGCCAAGCCTGGATGCGGCTATGTGATTTTGCGGATCCTTTAAGGCGTCCTTCACAAATTCTCCCTTTGATGGGTCAGCTTTGTTTGGCCCTCAGGTGAAGGAAACCTTGACCAGGTGTGAGCAGGACGGCAAGACTCTTTCTGCTGTTGGAGTCCGTTTTTCCACCCCTTCTAGGCCTTATCCCAAAGGACAGAAGGGTGGGAAGATGTGGTTCCGTAAATCCCAAGGAGTCACGCCGGATTCACGTGGTCAGTTTACCCCTAGAGGCAGAGGGGGTAACAACAACAGACGCCGCTCTAGAGGCAGAGGGGGTCCGAAGAACCAGGGCAACAGGGAGTCTCTTCCTGAGCAGCCCTTTCAGCATCCCTGAGGTGTTGCCCGGCTGTCCCTCCTTGGAGGCAGTCGGGGGAAGACTATCACTGTACCCAGAAGCCTGGCATTCCCTCACTCAAGACAGATGGGTACAGTCGATCATATCCAAGGGTTACATAATTCCTTTCGAGGAAAGTCCCTTTCCCTCAAGTTCCCTTCCAGATGTACCACCCGGTCTAAGGGACATTGCAGAGTTAGAAATCACAAAACTACTGCAAAAAAGAGCCATTCAGCCAGTTACACTAGACCATTCAGAGCCCGGAATCTACTCAAGGTTCTTTTTGGTCCCCAAAAAGACGGGAGACTGGAGACCAATATTGGATCTCAGCAGACTCAACAAGTCTGTCAGGAAGACAAGATTCCGAATGGTCACTCTTCAGTCAATTCTGCCCTTCTTACAGAAGGACAACTGGATGTGCTCAATAGATCTTCAGGATCGTACTATCACATCAAAATTCACAGACGCTCCAGGAGATTTCTCCGCTTTCGGCTGGGGTCCAGTCATTTCCAGTTCAGAGCCCTGCCCTTTGGTCTCACCACAGCCCCCAGAGTGTTCACCAAATGCATGGCAGTGGTCACGGCTCACCTGAGGCGTCAAGGATTCCAGGTGTTTCCGTATCTCGACGACTGGCTCCTGTCAGCCACCACCAGGCATCAGCTTATACAAGCCAGGGATTACACAATAGACCTTTGTTCTCATTTAGGCATCTCGATCAACTTCGAAAAGTCATCCTTATCGCCCTGCCAGTCTATTACCTTCATAGGCGCAAACTTAGACACTGTTCGGATGTCAGCTACCCTTACAGAACAAAGAGTTTCAGACATTCAGACTCATGTCAGGATCATTCTGGCCAGCAAGAAAGTACAGGCCAGAATGGTTCTAAAGGTATTAGGTCTCATGGCTGCGGCCATTACTCTTCTTCCCCTGGCTCGATTCTACATGCGCCTCCTTCAGTGGATGCTGTTCACTCAGTGGTCATACCAGCAACTCCTATCGTCACCAGATTCTGGTGACACAGACATGCAAAGAACATCTTGCTTGGTGGATCACATCGTCTCAGGTTCACCAAGGCAGGTGCTTTGTACCCCGTCCCCGAAAGCCACTATCACCCCGGAAGCCTCCCTGATCGGGTGGGGGGGGCATTAACAGGGCAGGAAGGTTCATGGGGCGTGGCAACCGTTCGAGTACCATCTGCACATAAATGTCCTGGAGATGAGAGCAGTGCTTTTGACGTTGCAAGCCCTCAGCGACTTTCTTCCGTAGGGACAATTGCAGTCCACACAGACAACATGTCTGTAGTGTGGTATATCAACAAACAGGGCGGAACCAAGTCCTACCCCTTGTGTCGAGAAGCTCAGACTATGGCAATGGGCGATCTCCTCTCATCGGTTTCTGGTAGCAACGCATTCACATGTGGCTTAGAAGTCCTGCAGGCAAAACTAAAAAAATCCTCCTGTATTCACGCGTGGCTTAGAGATCCTGTATTTTGCCTGAATGGTAGTATTCAAACAGACACGCAGCTTAATTCCGATAGGCTGATGGAGCTGATGTCATTGCGCCGCGTGATAACATCAGCTCCAAAAGCGTGAACATTAAAAATAGATTGAAAATCGAATAATGGAGTGCCACTCTGGAATCGTGGCACCCCATTATTGGGACCTCAAAACTTGGTAAAAAATGAATAATTCGGGATGGTTGAGTGGTCTGAACACCAGTCATAAAATTTTCACTTTCTCACATATAAAACTACTGACATCAACCTTCTCACAGTTGTAATACTAGAGTATTCCAAATGATGGCAGTCATCTACTCCATGCATAAATATATTCCAAAATTCCTAAGGCAGACACCTAGCACTCACATATCAGGCTAAAATTCAAGAAACAGTAAGCATTAAATTTCCTATCTTATAAAACAACTAAGCGTACATCTATCAGTAAATAATACTGGCAGTACATCACAAAAAGAGCTAAAATGCTATGAGAGAAATAGTTGGATATACCTAGTATTCTTAATGTTGAGATCAACAGTTCAGACTAATGGTGAGTGTGGGAAGAGAGGTGAAGAAGAGAGCACAGGCAGGATGGAGTGGGTGGAGAAGAGCGTCAGGAGTGATTTGTGGCAGTCGAGTACCAGTAAGAGTGAAAGGGAAGGTCTACAAGAGGGTAGTGAGACCTAGCTATGTTATATGGGTTGGAGGCTGGCATTCACAAAGAGCCAGGGGTCAGAGCTTGACGTGGCAGAGTTGAAGATGTTAAGATTTGCACTGGGTGTGACGAGGATGGACAGGATTAGGAATAAGTATATTAGGGGGTCAGCCCAGGTTGGAAGGTTTGGAGACAAAGCCAGAGAGGCAAGATTACGTTGGTTTGGACATGGTGAGGAGGGATGCCGAGTATATTGGGGAAAAAGATGCTAAGGATGAAGCTGCCAGGTAATAGGAAAAGAGGAAGGCCTAAGATAAGGTTTATGGATGTGGTGAGAGAGGACATGCAGGTGGTTGGTGTGACAGAGCAAGATGCAGAGGACAGGAAGAAATGGAAACAGTTGATCTGCTGTGGTGACCCCTAACGGGAGCAGCCGAAAGAAGAAGAAGAAGAATGTTTCAATGGCCTCTCAGCTAAGTAAGGTTTCAGGGACACTAATTCATTTAGGCCATATCCTCTATCTGCCTGCAATCTAATTATCCATCTAACCTCACATTTCTCCATGTAGTTCTTATAATTTCATCCCCAGCTACTTTTGGATTTGTGTTTTGTACTCCAACAAAAAGTGAGCTGTTTTTCTGGTAATATAGACCACAGAGAGACTTGTGTCAGTGAAACCTTTTTCAGTGTTTCAACGGAAAATGCTTGAGAGACAAAATATCATAAGAATTGACTAGAATAACAACTAGGAGTATGTTGGAGAGGAAGCAGAGACTGGATTTGGGAAGTGGGGATTATAAAGCATTAATTACATTTGTAAAATGTGACAGAACAAGAAAAGCTTGGAAATCTTGGACTTTTTGACTTTAGGGAACTGTAAAGCATATGCTCTACTTCATTTATTTATTGACATTTGATTACGGTGGAAAGTCCAACTGGTTAGAAGCCCATTTTCAGCATAGGCCCAGGGAGAAAAGCTCCAAATTATTGCAAAACATTTTAAGAACAATTTTACAATCTTCAAAAATAAAAACAAAATCATCTGCAGTTTAATTAATTATAACAAATTAGCCATAATAAGAAAAAACATTGGTTAAGAATCAAAAAGTATATAACAATCATTTAATAATTTTAGAAAGTTTGTAGAGAAATTAAAGGTAAGTTAGTATAATACAATAGGAACTGAAATATGAAGTGGTGGAAAACAGGATTATGGTATATTTAGAGAGAATGTCAGAGAAAAGAATTAGGAAGTAAGTGAAGAAGGGAGAGTAAGGAGGTACAAGGAATAAAAAAGTACTTTTTCACATTTAGGGATTTAGGTTATCCTGGTTTCGAGCAAGTACAGAGCCAGATTTTTGCTATGAAGCCTTTCAGAGTGGTTTTCGAAGATGGGAGGGTGGGTATACACCTGATGGATACAGTTAAGGAGTTCCAGGACTTAGCAACCTTATACAACAGAGCCCAGCAGATTTGCTAGGTTTATAAACAGGAGTTTTTGGTCACTGGATCACAATGACTGATGGGGAACATAGTAGTTTTGAATGTTTTTTAGTGCTGGGCAGGCAGATGAATGCTTGATAATTTTATAGATGGTAAGAAGTTGTATATATGTTAGTTGATGTGGCAGTTCTAACCAGTTTAAGCTTTTCAGTGCTATACAGTGGTGGGTTCTGGAAGGGGTATGTGCTGCAAATTTAGCAACTTTGTTAATATTATTCAATTTTCAACTTTTGAGTAGCCTGAAGGTTAGTAAGGATGGGGATCACCATAAAAAGTGGGGAGGAGATGAGTGGTGGCAAGTGTAATTATAGTGCATCTGTGAGACCGTTTTTGGCTCTGTAAAGCATCCCTAGTTTTTGATGTTTTTCTTATGCAATTTTGCATACGTAGGTCAAATGTAAGATTATCATCCACTGTCACCCCTAATAGTTTGTTATAACAAGTGACTTCAGTGGTTGTTTTATCAAGAGAGGACTTTAAATTTAGTTTTTTCATGAGGGGGGATTTGGGGAAAAAAGTAATAGATTGGTCTTTTTTGGGTTAAATATAAATTGTGAGTTACAAAGCCATGTTTCAGTGGCTGCTAAAGCTTCCTGAGTAATTTTTTGGAGGTGTACCATGTTATCAGATGCAGTGGATTAGCAAGGAGGAAGTAAAGATAGCTATGAAGAGGATGAAGAATGGAAAGGCTGTTGGTCCAGATGACATACCTGTGGAAGCATGGAGGTGTTTAGGTGAAATGGCAGTGGAGTTTTTAACTAGATTGTTTAATGAAATCTTGGAAAGTGAGAGGATGCCTGAGGAATGGAGAAAGTGTTTTGGTACCGATTTTTAAGAATAAGGGTGATGTGCAGAGCTGTAGTAACTACAGAGGGATTAAACTGATCAGTCACAGCATGAAGTTATGGGAAGAGTAGTGGAAGCTAGGTTAAGAAGGGAGGTGATGATTAGTGATCAACAGTATGGTTTCATGCCAGGAAAGAGCACTACAGATGCAATGTTTGCTTTGAGAGTGCTGATGGAGAAGTACAGAGAAGGTCAGAAGGAGTTGCATTGTGTCTTTGTGGATTTAGAGAAAGCATATGACAGGGTGCCTAGAGAGGAGTTGTGGTATTGTATGAGGAAGTCGGGAGTGTCAGAGAAGTATGTAAGAGTGGTACAGGATTTGTACGAGGGTAGTGTGGCAACGGTGAGGTCTGCGGTGGGAGTGACGGATGCGTATAAGGTGGAGGTGGGATTACATCAAGGATCAGCTCTGAGCCCCTTCTTATTTGCAATGGTGATGGACAAGTTGACAGACGAGATCAGACAGGAGTCCCCGTGGACTATGATGTTTGCAGGTGACATTGTGATCTGTAGTGAGAGTAGGGAACAGGTGGAGGAGACCCTGGAGAGGTGGAGATATGCTGTAGAGAGAAGAGGAATGAAGGTCAGCAGGACTAAGACAGAATATATGTGTGTGAATGAGAGGGAGGATAGAGGAATAGTGAGGATGCAGGGAGTAGAGGTGGGGAAGGTGGATGAGTTTAAGTACTTGGGATCAACAGTTCAGAGTAATGGTGAGTGTGGAAGAGAGGTGAAGAAGAGAGTACAGCAGAATGGAGTGGGTGGAGAAGAGTGTCAAGAGTGATTTGTGACAGACAAGTACCAGTAAGAGTGAATGGGAAGGTCTACAAGAGGGTAGTGAGACCAGCTATGTTATATGGGTTGGAGACAGTGGCAATGACAAAAAGGCAGGAGTCAGAGCTTAACGTAGCAGAGTTGAAGATGTTAAGATTTGCACTGGGTGTGACGAGGATGGACAGGATTAGGAATAAGTATATTAGAGGGTCAGCCCAGGTTGGAAGGTTTGGAGACAAAGCCAGAGAGGCAAGATTACGTTGGTTTGGACATGTGCTGTGGAGGGATGCAGAGTATATTGGGGAAAAGATGCTAAGGATGAAGCTGCCAGGTAACAGGAAAAGAGGGAGGCCTAAGATAAGGTTTATGGATGTGGTGAGAGAGGACATACAGGTGGTTGGTGTGACAGAGCAAGATGCAGAGGACAGGAAGAAATGGAAACAGTTGATCTGCTGTGGTGACCCCTAATGGGAGCAGCCAAAAGAAGAAGAAGACCATGTTATCAGATGTGCAAATTGAGAGTAGAATCATCTGTGTATTGTATTAAGGTGGCTTGTTTTGTGGAAGTATAGTGTGTTGATGAAAATGTTAGAGGAGAGGACCAAGGATAGAGCCTTGTGGTACAGTGGTGGTGACTGGAAGGTAAGGAGAGAGCACAGAGTGCCATTTTACTGACCGATACCTAGTAGGCAGGTACAGGACAGGACACGATGATGAGAATGGCCCTTTAACATATATTTTAAATCTTGAATTCAGGGTTAAATATGAGAGAGGGTGAGCGTTTTGACTGGGAATTTAGAAATAAGCCATGAGTAGCTTATCCCCTTTTGTTATAACCCATAGATTAATAGTATATGGATTAACTATTTCTAACCATATTATTTTGCCTAGTTACAGTATAAGCCTGAATTGCCACCCCTAGATGTATGATTGAGCTAAAGAGAGTAGGAAGCATTTGTAACCTATGCTTGCTGATCTTGGGATCACAGTGTTTGGTCGAGGGCTTGGTATGCTTCCGTCTAATGGATTTATTAATGACTTGAGTTTGTTTGGGGCATCTGTGTGGGGACGGCTACCATAGCTGCTGTATATTGTATTTTAATCGATTTATAGTGTCTGATGTACCTTGGTGTTCTGTTTGAACTTGGTTAACTCACATTATGTGGGGACGGCTACCTTCGCCACTGTATATTGGATTTTAATTGATTCATAGTGTCTGGTGTACCTTGGTGCTCTGCTTTAACTGGGCTAACTCACAGTATTAAGTCCTGACCATCACTTTAAGACGTACAGTCGAGTGAGTTAGCATAGAGAGCACTTGCGGCTTATGGATTTAGATCATGGACTTGCAGTGAGCAGATAAAACATCTGGTATACCACAGCGTTTTTGCCTCAAATCAAAAGGTTTGGGATGTTATAACTAGATTATCTAAAGCTTTTATATGTAGGCAATTATGTTAGCCATTGTTGAACCCAATTAGGGTATAGAGTTTTTAATATTTTAGCTCGTTAGTTGAAATGTATTTTTAACTTAGTCTGTGTCTGGAAGGTAATGGGCGGGATATAGGCTACAGTCAGCAAACACAGAGCTTTATAGTTTATATTTATTTTTATTGACTGCTAGCTTGTTTTGCTAGGAGCTTATAAAAGATCAGTATCTGAGATGTATTACTAAAATACTGTCTTTATGAGTTTACTGTGCTGATTCGTAGCTAAGCCCATTCGTTGCAATGTTATGGTTTTGTACATTAAGTAACTTGCTTATTAATTTAATTGAGTGGAGTTTATGAATTAAGGTATTGGGCGGGAATAAATGTTGTGTCTTTTGGCTTTTCCCGGTTAGGGGTCGCCACAGCGGAACTCTGGTCCGCTAATGATTGGCAGTAGATTTTTACGTGCTGAGTTGCCGGCCCTGACGAACAACCTTCAACGAAGGTACACCCATTCATGCATGTCTCCTCACAGAAGACACTCTAGCCGAGAATCGAACAGGACAATGTCTTACTGTGAGGCGACAATGCTACCACAGTTTGGAGTGGTGAGTTATCAGGAGAGGGGTGCTGAGTGAATTTTTGACTGGGATGCAAGATTTCTTTAATGGGTATCCAAAATGTTTTAGGGTAGTGTTTAGTATTATTTTGAAAGTTGTTGGTGTTTTTTGTCTTCAGTTGTTTGCTTTTTAGTATGATTTTGCAAATCAGTCTGAAGTTTTCAAGATATTGAGGTGTTTTATATTTTTGCCTTTCTATGCTTTTTCTTTATCCTGCATTAGCATTCTACTCTTTTTGGGTAGCCAAAGTGCATTGTTTGTTTTCAGTCTCTTCCTTCTAGGAGGTATAGGGCTATTTAGGATATTTAGTAAAGTTGTATTGAATTCAATTACAGCATCATCTAAGTGGAGTATTTTAGGAAGTCCCAGTTAATAGATGATAGTGTAGTACTGAACATTTCTTGGTTAAACTTTGAAAGGTACATGTTATTTTATAAATATGCTGTTCATATCATTAACGTTTGGAGGAGAGGGGAAGACAAGGGAGAGAGCTAACTGTAAGTAAAACAACCTTTTGCTCTTAACAGTAATGTTTTTATAGTGCATGATATCTGCATGCTATAAAGTAATGCTTTCTCAGTTATTTTGAAGTGTAATGGGGATACTAAAGTAAACAGATGCCCCTGTTTTTTTTATTTTCTCTTTCTCCTTATTCACTTAAGAAATGTAGGCACTGGAGTGTAAAACAAAAAAGTCGGTTCAAAAGAGTGTGATACAAGAAAAATGTATGTGCTTTTTCTCATTCTTGCATGGGGAATGACTTGATTAAGGCTCCTGGCTTTATTTAATAAGTTTTAAGAGAAAAAAAATAATAAGATCATTGGGCATTATAAAGCTCTCCTCTAGCTAATAAACAAACACTTGTAAAAACAACTCTCTATTTGTTTATGTTTCCATGGAGACAGTCTGATAAATAGCAATAAAAACACAATATTTCTTTCGTTCAATGGTTTTCTTTCAATGGCTAGGAGAGCAATAAAGATAAGACAAACCCAGAAATCACACAATAGAAGCACATGCTGTTCCATGTGTCTTAGCATGGATAATCCTTCCTTTTAGGGTAACCCAAGTCTGTGAGTGTGGCCGTCAGTTTGGTGCATCATCATCATCAGCCCCCCTTTTCCCATTTTCTATATGGGGTCAGGGTATCATGTTAACTGTTGCCATCTCTCTCGATTCAGTGTCACACTCCTGCCTTCAACACTCATGCCTGACTGTCGCAGAGCTTCTGTCACACAATCCATCCACTTCTTTGCTGGATGTCCTCATCTCCTCTTACCTTCTTCCTGTCTGTCACAAATCTTCTTCACCAGATTGTCTTCTGCTTTCCTGCATGTGTCCGAACCACTGTAATCTGTTCTCTCTGATATTTTCTGCAAGTTTGGGGCAACTGCTCCTATTAGGAAGGCATAACTTCTATATTTGAAGATGTACATAGTTTGTGTTAATATTAAGTTAATAGGTTTTTGGGGTGTATTGGGGGTCCATTTTTTGAGGATTTTCAGTAAAACAAAGTTTTTAAGATGTGACAGTCTTAAATGGATATAACAAGAAACAACTGTATAAAAGGTGAATATTTATGTGCATGTAACACAAAAGCTGGAACTAGATACTTAAAGCTGTTACAAATATCTTTTCAACATAATGACCATTTCAATACTATCTTTAAATGTTAATGGTCTCACAGATATTTAAAAAAAGAATAGTGGACTATATTAAAAATGCAGAGTGCAAATAGCTATGCTACAGGAGACATAGTTGAAAAGAATTGAACATGTGAATTTGATAAAGAAAGGTTTTCAGGATGTTTTTTTAGTGGAATACCTTAGACAGAGGAAAAGAAGAGTACTTTTATTAATTGCGAGAGGAGCACCAATAGTGATAGAAGTGGATTATAAATATGATGATAGATGTGTAGTAGTAAGGGGCTACTGGCAATGGAGGAGGATTACACTGGCATGTATTTATATTCCACCTAAAACTGCTATAAAGGAGCTTAAGAAAGTTCTGGGAGAAATCAGTTTTCAGCAGGTAATATTACTTATAGGTGGGAACTAGACTTTGATGTACAGCAGGGAAGATGCATCTAGGATGGCCCAGAAGGGAAAAATATAACAAAGGAGGGTGGATTTTTGAAGAAATTTATAACAGTATTTGGCATGGAAGTTGTGAATTCAATAGTAGGAGTTTGTAGTGAATTTACAAAGTATTCCCATAAGATACAAAAATTGGGCTAGGCTAGACAAAACCTACATTGCACAGGAACATGTGCATTTAATCGAAAGTTTTGATACTCATCCAATAACTATTTCAGATCATGCGCCAATTTTTTTTCTTTTTGTTATTTGCACTATATTTAGAACCATTGGCAAAGAAAATAAGAGACTCAGAAATTCAAGGATATAATTGGTATGGTAGTCAAGAAAAGGTGTGTCTGTCTGCAGATGATATTTTATGCCTGATAAAACCAGAAAAGGATATTTCAGTGTTGTGAAACATTTTGAGGCAGTAGTTTCAAATCTTTTGGTGTACAAAAGTAATGAAGCTAAAACAAAGGCAATAGCTGTAAATTATGTATCCACACAGAAAATGATTTAGCAATATCCATATTTATGGGGACATGATAAAATGAAGTACTTAGGAGTATGGATTAAAAAGGATTGTGGTGTGCCAGCTAAGAATATGTGGGAAGATACTAAAAAATAATACAAAAACTGAGAAATTGGAAGCTCTGTTATATGGATATGGATAGCAAGATACAATCAGTTAAAATATTTTAGTCTCTTTCTTTAGTTTTATACACAGATTAGGCATATTTTTGTCAACCATAAGAGAAGTTTTGGATAGCAATTAATAAATAGCTCAAGAATTTTATCTGGGAGGGGAAGTCAGCAAGAATCAAGTGAGGTGAGGTGATTCTTCCAGTTGAACAGGTTGGTTTGGGATTGCCAGATTTGAAGGGGTATTTCAGAGCTACACAGTTAAGTCTCCTATAGAGAAACCTTTAATTCAAAGTGAAAAAGGATGATGAAGAAATGGGGGGAGCTCAAGAAAAAAGGAGAAACTAGGATTTTGGATGCAGGTCCTTAATGAAAATAACATTATGCAGAATATTATATTCATAAAGTAGCAGAAAGTATTCTAAGAACTCAGCCAACATGGGAATGCAGACAGGAGATCCTGCCGATAGGAAAGAGTGCAGTTAGGGATACAGACGATAGGTAAGTGGGGGCTGAAATTTATTAGTGAAAACTGGTAAAATAACCAAGGTATTAGGAGCAAAAATTAGACAGGGAAAGATAATAGAATGGGAAGAGGCCAAGAATTTATTTGGATTGCAGGATAGAGACTAATATCAAGGGTATAGACAAAGAGAAAGAACTGGGGCATCCTAAGTGAAAGACCAGCACTGGTAGAACTTTTAGTAGAATCTAGAACAAAAGCTGTTAAAAAAAGGAGTAATTAGTATAGCATACAAAATATTGCATGATAAATATAAGAATTAGAGGAGGTTAGAAAAGACTGGGAAGAGAAATTGGATAAGCATTTCACAAAGAAACAATTGTCCAATGGTGTTAGAACTGGGAAAATACACCTGTAAAAGTGAAGAACTGTATATTTTCAATACTTTGTGTTTAGAAGTACAGCTTACAATTAGAAGAATGTTCCATCTGCCTCCAGCAGAAATTCTGTGGCTGCATTGCAGATCAGCAAAAAAAAAATGAAAGTATAGCCCCCGCCCCCAAAGCTAGTGAATAGTCAAGAAGACTGAATAAATTACAGTGTACCCCATTTTTACACAGCAGGAAAGATGCATTAAAGATATTTATCTCTGTCACTTTTCTGGAAGAGGAGAAAGATGACAAGTCTAATGCTGTCATAGATAGCAGTTAAGGTATTAGTGTGAGCTTAGAAAGAATTTGTCATTTGTGCTTTACAGGGAAGCAAGGTTGTACAGAGACTGTAGAGTCATATATTACAACATGAAGCATTGGTGAGTTACATGATTCATTAATAAGAGAGAGAATGATTTATGTTAGAAGAAACAAACAAATAGCAAACATGCTATTATGAGTAACTGACCTGACTTTAGCAGAAGCTGTGGGTTTATGTAGATCAAGCAAAATTACAAGTGCACAGTTAAAAGAATGTATTGAAGCAATATGTATACGATTAAATGTAATTTGGACTAAAAAGAAAAATGAGAAATTAAGAAAGCATCATAAAATTTGCTCAAATGAATTTGTATGCTGTTTAACTGAAGCATGAAAATGTGATGTTTTTTGTAAGCACTGAAGTGAAAAGAATCAAGTGAAGTCTGAAAATGCTTCAGAGGCACCGAGAAGATATAAGTCAGAGTGTTAACAAAAAAATACTCCCAATTAGTAAGGAAACTATTGAATTTAAACAAGACAAGAGGACATGGTGCAGTATTTATTTGTAGAGACCTTTGAAGGATTCTGGTTCTCAGGTGCTGAAAACAAAGGAGTATGCACAATATTACCATATTCAATGCACCAGATGGCGCTACTAAGTTAAACTTGCCTAACAATAAATATAAAATATGATGCTGTCTTTTTCATTCTTCCTCGATGAATGTGTTATGGATCCTATCCTCTGTCTCGGACACATACTTCAGACTTTGGATCCAATTCTTGAACTCCTCCCTTTAGCCACAATCCCTTGTCCATCCCCAGTACCAAATCAAACCTTACACTGGTACAGAGCTGAACACAACAAGGCAAATTGCTTCTTTGCCTCATCACATAGTTATACTGAGAGCTCAGGTTCATCAACTTCTATCTCATCTGACTCCTCCAACCAGGCTAATTCTCCTAGCTTTGGGGTCTATGGCAGCACGAATAGTTCTAGTTCCCTTTAGCAAACTACTTTACACACGTAATTCAATGGATTCTAGCTGTTCAGTGGTCTGTTCTTCAACAACCTGTATCCTCTCCAGTCAAGGTTACACAAATATGCAAACACCATATTCATTGGTGGATCCAGTCAGAAGACACTTACAAAGGCCAGCCCTTTGTCTTTCCTCCCTCGCTGGCCACAGTGATCAGGGACCCCTCCCAATTGAGATGTGGGGGCATTATGTGCGAAGGGTGGTTCAAGGCACGTGGTCTCCTCAAGAGACCAATTTGCATATCAAGATCCTGGAGATGACATCAGTCCTTTTAGTGTTGCAGGCATTTCAGGATTCTCTTCCTGTAGGGACTGTTGTGATTCAAACCAATAACATGTCTGTAGCCTGTTACAGCAATAAATAAGGGAGAACTCGTTCTTATCCTCTTTGCAGGGAGGCCATGAGAGTGTGGCAGTTGACGATATCCTCCAACTACTTTCCAGTAGCTATGCACATTCTGGGGAAATCAAGCATACTAGTGGTCAAACTCAGTTGGCCCATTCTGATGCCTCACTAGCGGTCCCTGTCAGTCAGTAGTTGAGGAAATTTTCTGTCATTGGGGCCAACTTTGCTGCAACCTTTTTGCATCCCCCCCGCACAACAAGTGCAGCAGGTATTTTGCCCTGATTCCCCCTCAAGGGAAGTCACTGAGAGATGCTGTAATCCACATTTGGCCATCCGGTCACCTTTATGCTTATCCCCCCCTCCTTTACTCCCAGCATTTCTACAGATGCAACTCTGTTGAAGAACACTATTATCCTCATTACTCCTTTCTGGCCTCAGCAGTTATGGTTCCCCTTCCTTTGGTCTCATCTTTATTATCCTCCCTGGATAGTGGGTCCAACTCCAGATCTTCACTCACACTCCTCAGGGATGAATCGTCTCAATATCTCAGCCCTCAAGCTAACCGCATGGTTTCTTCAATTCCAATAATAGCCAAACATCCCAGGTTTTCTTCTCCAGTATGTACCATTTTATTATCCTCACTAAAAGACTCCTCCAAAAAGGTTTACAAGAGCAAATGGGATAGATTTTCCCTTTGGGCATTAAAATGGTGACCCTTTTAATGCCCCTGTTTCTGCTATTCTTGGTTTTCTGGCGGCTGTTTTCAGAGGAGCTATTTTTTGTGTGATTAAACTACAAGTTGGCAGCCATATCAAATTTTCATTCAGGAGATAAAAAATATTGTTTGGCTTATTCCAAGTTATGCAAGGCTTTCTTGAAAGGTACTTTCCGCCTTAGACCCCCAGTAAAAGATCCTTCACCTCCTTGGGACTTGCCAGTACTATAAGGATTGACTCAAAAACCCTTTGAACCTTCAGCAAAAAAATATTTAAAGTGTCTATCTTGGAAAACAGCCCTTTTAATAGCTATCAGTTTTGCCAGAAAGATTTCTGAACTCCAGGGTTTTTAATCAAAGGTTCTACATTATTTTCCATAAAGACTGGGTTACTTTATGAACTAACCCTTCCTTTTTACCTAAAGCGGCTTCTGAATCTAACATTAACCAATCCATTCATTTACTGTTTTCTGTTCCAAAATTTTCAAATATAGGAGAATACATGCTACATCTTCTGAATGTGCACCAGCAATTACGTTTTTATTTACACAGAACTAAAGATTTTTGTCTCCTCCTTAAGTTGACTGGGTTATCCAGTATCTAAAGTTACAATGGCTAAATGAATAACTAATTGCATTTCTTGGATCTTTTCCAATAAGGCATTTCTCTACCAGGGCTACCTAAAGCCCACTCATCTAAATCCATGGCTTCCTTATCTGCTTTTTGGTTAAGAACATCTATTGATGATATTTACACAGCAGCCACATGGTCCAATGCTCACACATTTGTTACTAATTACAAATTGGACCTAATCTCCAGAGACGGAGCTGCCTTTGGTTCAGTGGTTTGCTGAAATATCCTTCCATGAAGGCCATCCAAGAGTCATGTAGATGGGGGTCTGTGTCCCTTTCACTGAGGAAGAATGAAAAGGACAACATCAGATTTAAAAGTTATGTACTCACCATAACTAGGCATCTGTGTTGTCAGTTTTCATTCTTCCTCAACCCCCCTTCCATCCCACTCCTATAGTCTTCTCAAGTGACCTGTTGGTTTTATTATTGAAACCTATAGTTCCAGGTTTGAGCCCTATTCTATTATCTTTTCCTTTCTCTAACTTCTTAATGTGGACTTTATTGCAACAAACTCGATCTGAGGTACTGGAAATGGAGCAGGGCATAATGGGTTGAGGGATGAGCTCAATAGTTGGATCCAAAGTTTGAAGTATGCAGCGGAGTCAGATTTAAGGATTAGATCCATAATCCATTCATTGAGGAGGAATGAAAATGGACAACACAGATGGCTAGTTTATGGTGAGTACATAAGTTGTACAACACTCTTTCAAATTATAGTCTGTTGATAAAAAAAAAATCTCCTAATGGCTGGGTCATTTGGCCTGTGGGAAGGTGGAAATACTACAGTTAATTCATGATATTAATGTGCTTGTATGTACAACAGTGATATAAATATCTTTGGTGCTGTGCAGAGACACAACACAAATGTTCTATATGACTTTATTTGCAGGGTTACTAAGTTTGCCAAAATAATAATAATATATGTAAATAGCGTCTGATTCAATGCTGGTGACACATACTTGAAGGAATATACCAGTAGCTCTCAAGTAGAACTGAAAAGAAATTGAAGTGACTGGAAAGCTTGTGTGTCCTTAAGGAACAGTATGGTCACTGTTGTAAAACAAAATAATGTTTGGTTTGCACTTATCCACAAAAATATGAATAAAGTGGTTAAGGGAGAACATTTTAAATGTGTTTATAGCTGAAAAAGTGGTCTGTACAATTCCAAATGCTAACTTTTTTGAGTCCTAAATGCAGGCCCTGTTTTTTTTAAATTACATAAAGCCAGCCAAAGCAAACCTCAACTGTTATATATTTATAATGCATAAAAAAAAAACCTACAGATCCTGGAAACGCTGAGGATAAACTGTTTATTTTAAAATTACAAAAAGCTTTCTGATCAGTATCCTTCATCAGTGTGTGCATACAAAGAAAAACTAGCATTCAGTTAATTAATGCATTTAAATCAAAAATATATGACACATGCCCCCCAATCATGAACTATTCCCAATTAGTCTGTTTCAGTTCTTAAAAATGCAATGCATGTATTTGTATTTAAAAGAACGTTCTAATAGATACAGTAAAACTAATTTTACAGGAAATGTACCTATGCAGCATGCATTCTGTAAGAAAATCAACTCAATATAATATCAAAAAATATTCTTCGAACACATTTGTTTCTTTTTTAAAATAAGCTGAATGCTAACAGCACTGTTAATGCCAGGCTCAGAGTCAGCTTGTAAATGAATAATCCACCCATACTCGCAGATTTCCAATTTATTATTCAGATCACTACCCTGTATAGTTTTATTTAGAACATTAGCTACCCTGTAAAAAAACTTCATGGCCCACCCCCTGTTCAGATATATGCCTAGCCAGGGCATTAGTGATAATATTCTTATGCATCTCATTATTCAATCAGTTTAAAGTGTGTTTGTATATAATTTTAAAGGGAGTGTCACATTTAAGCTATACAGATTTAATGCTAATGTGATAGTTACAGTGTTCTGCACGTTATATGGTACTCCTTTCTTTTACAAGAATCTCAGTTGCAATACAGTCTTCACTGAGGTTATATCACATCTTATATGCTTATTTTATTCATTAAATGTCCAGATCCAGCAGTAGAAGATAAGCATGATAAGTCAAGTGTTGTGCATTGCAAGTATTTTGGCAGAAGACCAGAGGCATCTGCTTTAAGTGATTATAGGATAGACTTTGTTTCTATAGTAGTCCTTGTTGCTAATGCGTTGTCTGTGTCCTTAAATGTTTGATGAATAAATAGCAATATCTGGTAATTACCTTGTCTTGTCTTCTGTATTTATTTAATAACAGTGTATTTGTTGCCCAGACAGAATATTTTTCAGTTTCCACTGCTTTATGGCTCATGTCTTAGGAACCTTGCAAGACAGTTGGGTTGGTTCATTCTAGCTAGACCCCAACAATTCCCCAGCTTTGTTCACTATCAGGAAAGCTCTAGGCTTGTACATGGTTCTGCTGTTGGACACCCAATGTAGTAAGGTTTGAGAAAACTAAGATGTTAAAAAATGTCAAGGGCACAACTCTTGCTATCAGTGTTCATTACTAAGCATGGTCCTTTCTCACCAGACAGAAGCAGCTATATCATCTCAGTAGTTATAACATGGTTTTGGTTCATATAATTCATAGAGTCATACTAGGTATACAGTCTGTGAAACCAAAGAGAACCTAGTCCAATTTCCCAATTGCCCCGAAGAACTGTCTGGTTAAGTGACTTGCTTAAGGTCACATTATAGGCAAATGGGGGCTAAGGAAATCAAACCTGGACTGCAGGAAGCATCTTGTTGCTGCTGATTGCCTAAATCATATTCTCCAAATGCCAGATTGGTAATTTTCGGAAATTGATTTGTAACTCTGTTCCTTATCTCCCATAAATTGTCAGATTTCTGGTTTTAATGCCATTCCTCATGCATTGATGATTTCTGCAGTGGTGACACTAGGTTACTGTTTTACAGCCAAGGTCTTCAGACTTTGCATATGCTTTACTTGAGATCCATACAGCCCTGGAAATTGGGAAGGATAGGCCCCGTCTAGCTTGTATGTCAGCCTTCCCATCATATTCCATTAATGTGTTACGTAAACTTTCTATCCAGTCTGTGAGCTCCAGTTGTTCTTGGAAAATAAAAGTTGGTGAGTGCATACATCACCCATGATAACTGGATGTGTGATTTGTACATTTTTTAAAC
This sequence comes from Protopterus annectens, assembly GCF_019279795.1. Classification (NCBI taxonomy): domain Eukaryota; kingdom Metazoa; phylum Chordata; order Ceratodontiformes; family Protopteridae; genus Protopterus; species Protopterus annectens. The sequence continues at coordinate 504,648,399 of NC_056734.1, read as the reverse complement.
TGGGGCTTTGAACATAAACTACGCATTTGGCAATTTGGGGACTGCTGTTTATATGTTTACAACAGACATTATTTTAGCTACTACATTAAAAAAAAACTTCAGTGCTTTATTGCAATGTCTGCTATCAAAGGATTCAACAATATCACTTATTTCTGTATAATGTAAAATATTGCTAAACTTAATTAGTATGTGGTGTGCATCCAAGATTTACTGTCAGAAGGCTACTTCAATACTAACTGTGCTGGATTAGATTGTTTTTTTATTGTTTAGTAAATTAAATTCACAAATGAGCATGGAATTGTGTTTACCAGTGATCATATATGTTTTAGAGGATCGTGCTGCGTATCTGTTTTTAAATGGCCCACAACACACATAAGTCACTTAGATCCTGCTGCAATAATATTTCAGCTTATTGATACAGGCATGAAATGTCTATGCCACATCAACAGATCTAACAGATTCACCACAGATGAGCCTAATTTGTTTGGCTTCCACTACCCTTTGTGCATGCCCAACAGAGGAACTGCTCTAACAATTGAATAGGTTTTCTTTTTTAGAGCCTGTGATATGAGGGCAAATTTAAAGAGTACTGACATTGACAAATATAGACAATAGTATGCGATGTAATAGACATACAAATCATAAGGGCAGAAAAAATAGTATTCTGCAAGAGCAGGGTATATGTTATGGCCAAGAAAAAATGCTTTTTCAGAAGAAAAGGTACCAACAGTGTATAATGCTAAAAATTCTTCTCCATTTTACTGTATGAAAGAAAAGCAATATGTACATAAGTAATATGCAAGGGGGCAGTATGTACATACGTAATATGCAAGGAGCAGTATGTACACAAGTAATATGCAAGTGGTAGAAGTTATTCCCTTGAATTGTATGGCACCTAATATGTAAAGGATTTATGGAGTCACTTTGCATATCAAGTATGTCCATTATTTTGCTGGATCTCATTCATGGATGTCTCACTGATTACATCCTATCCCAATACAGCCTACTAACCAACTATTTCCTTTTCCTCAAAAGTCACCACAAAAGAAATAATGAAAAACTGTAAGCGAAGCATTTTGGTGAGAAAGGAGGATGTAGCATATTTGTCAACTACTATGATTTTTGCTGTCAAATTTTGCCTTGCTCATCCTGGTTGTATTGATTGTCTTCTTAAAGTTAGACCATTCTAAGACTGTTTACAGTTGCATACATGTTAAACTGTAAAACTAAGTCTGTGTAACGTTTTCTTATTTCTAATTATACGTGGTTGATTGTAGAACCCTGTGTGAAAAACAAGAATATATTCTTCTTTCAGACCCTCTCATCTTTTATGATATTAAAGGCCAGTTCTATGATTTTTAATGCTCAGAGATTGAGGGTTAATGAGATGCAGCCCACCATGTACCCTCATTATATGGGTTTGGATCCTCCTATCACCATGCTGCTTACATTTAAAAACTCAGATTTCACAGTACAAAAGTGTAAAATCTATGTGCAAGACTTTCATTCAGTCCTTGACTAAACAATCTCAGTGAAAATCATCACCATCAGTACAACGAGCTCCTGAGAAGATGTTCTTGTTGAGCTGTCTTATGATGCTCCCATTTTATTTTACTTCTCTGTTAAACGTACATGTATATTTGAACCTTAGGGGAATTGTGCCATTCAGACAAGTGCACTGGTATATTTACTTTGCCATGGAAGACATTTTTGTGCTGTGCAAAGTTTCCATGCTTAATAAATGGGCTTAATAATCTGTTTATTGGATTTAATATTAGAATAAATTAAAAAGAAACTAGCAATGATTTTTTATGGTGACAAGGAATGAATTGATCTGATTATGTGAAAAGGTGAAACCTTTTGCTGAGTACCAAATATTGCTACTCATGGACTGTGCTTTCAGCATTTTAATAGGGCTGTAATTTACTTCTTATCCAAGTTCTGTTGCCTCTTTACTTTTCAGGAGTTTACAGGTTACTTGCAGAAGCACGATGAGGTCCTTACAGAACTGGAAAAAGCCACCAAGCGCCTGCGGAAACTGGAGACTGTTTACAAAGAGTTTGAGCTGCAAAAGGTGTGTTATCTGCCTTTGAACACTTTCCTCCTGAAACCTATCCAACGACTGATGCACTATAAGCTAATCCTGGGGAGACTGTGCAAGCACTATTCACCAGACCATCGAGACTATGTGGATTGCAAAGGTAAGCAACAGAACGTGCTAAGAGTTTTCCTTTTATATCACTCAATGTGCAGTAACTGGAGGTTAGGGTTAGCTGCAGCAAGTAGCAGGAAACTTGGAAAGAGCTTACACTGCTGCCTGGTTAAAGTATCCCATGATGTGAGTCCTTCATTCCATGTGTGTGTGACTGGATTAGCATGTGTGAAGCATGTCCCATGATGTGAGTCCTTCATTCCATGTGTGTGTGACTGGATTAGCATGTGTGAAGTGTCATACCTTTCAATGGTCCAGAATTTTGCAGAATGTCCAGATATTTACCTCATGTTTTTTCATCATACAAATTTGTGATTTTTCTGACAAATCATTGAGGATTTAAGTGACTTCATAATAACGGGCTTTTGAGTTTCAGACTTCATATCCTTCAGAAAAATGGAAGTTAATGTAAAACCTGATATTTTATCAGCTTTCTTGTTTATGGCAACTGTATCTTAAAATCTGTCCTTTATCTTGGGCATTTCACCCTCCATTACGTTTGGCTTTGTCCAGAATTCTTGAGTTAATGGTTTGAGAGGTGTGAGAAGTAACAGTACAGTAAAAACATTAACACCTCAAGAATTCATGTGGCAAACAAAAAGCAGTTGAAATGAGAGGCAGAGGGAATAAAAAAGAAGTAAGGTATTAGTTAATTTGGTTTTGCCGCTCATGCAGTATGTATGGAAACTGTGAAAAGTACACAAGTGAAGCCGTCATTACCTTCTATCAAACTGTTTCAGTTTTCCACATAGTGTTATCTTGCATGGGAAAGAAATTAAGAGAATACAACTTTTACTTAGAGAAGAAGTAAATGTGAGGCTTCTTTCTTCATATTTTGTATATTTTTCACTGTATAGACTACTTGTATAGTAGTCAGTATGTTTCCTTTGGTTAACAAACCACTTCAGTTAGAAATAGAAGAGAATGTAACAAGGAACAAATCCCCCGGAGACACCAGATTTGAGTGAACCATGATTTACTAAATGCTGACTGCTATAACAATGTGCATGCATCACCTGCTCTGGTTAATTGTGCATGTCAGAAGAACTGCAGTATATACTTTCTGGGATCACAGTGAATACAGAAATGCAAAACGTTATCTGTACATTTATATTTGACATATAATTAAATTAATTATTGTAATTAACTTCTACTTATTGTTAAACAATTCTTAACTGCAATATTTAATATCTGAATTATAGTTATACTATATCATTTCCTGGGTCATGGATGAAAAGAGTCTCTGGGACTTCTGCACATGCACATTTACTGGTACTGGATTCCAGGAGTGGTAATCCAAGTGTACATACATACTGACAAGTTACATATCACAGCACATAGAAGTTTTAGCTTGTTAGACATAGTAAAATGCAAGTTATAGTTTGCATACTTGGATTACCCATTGTCTGAAAAGCATGAGCATGTGTAAAACTTAGATTTATCATCTTTGTGCTAAAGGTGGTATATTCTGTTGTCTGTCATATGTCTCTAGGAAGCTGGCTCCCAACAGGTGAGAATGATCATCAGAAAGGTATTTTTTGCTACCACTTTTATGAATTAGGGTGTTAGGAGTGTTACATTTCTTTAGCTGTATAGGTCATAGGTGTGGGGAGAACAGCAAGTTTGGACTGTAATTTAGATTGGTATATATTACAGAGATGTTTAAAGGTGAGTGATGAGAGAAGGATTGCTTGGGCAGTTACTAGAAGCCAATATGCCTTGCTAAGTGTGAGAAAGTAATGTTAATTTCTTGGTGAAAAATGCATGAATCTGCAGATGGCATTAACAGCTGTTTGTATCTTGAGTATTCTGAACAGAGTTAAGGACTGTGAAGAGAATGGTATATTCAAGTCTGGGAATTAAAATGTTTTTGTCGATTGCATTTCTGGCATTTTCAGTTACGTGATTGGACATTAGGTAGCAAGGCTTGAGCTGGTGTGTAATTTCTGAGCAAATATTCTCTTTGTGGGATTTGAAGGACAGTGTTGGGTTAAGGGACACACCAAGGTGTCTGTTATCTTGCGGCATTTCTTTCTTTTGTGGATTGTAATTGTAGGTGGCAGTGTAGGAGAGAATCATGATTTTGAATTACTGGAGAAAAGCATTGCTGCTGTGTTTGTAGCATTAAGACTAAGGCGACTTATACAGAGCAAGTCATTACTTGATTTTAGATGTTTAAATGTGAGACTGATTCATTTAGGAGTATATCATCTGCATACCTAGTATTTGCTGGAAATACCTAATTTAAGCTTCAAAAAATAAGCTGCCATGCAATTCATAGTGACTCCTTTAACTTATGACCTCTTGCTAACATTGAATCACCTATTTGTGCCTGCTAATGTGATAACACAGCTGCAACCACTTTCAACTGTTCAAGGCAAAAGATGTAGGAATAAAGCAATCATTAGTAAAACAGCAGAAGGAAAGGAGTCGTTTTTGGTCCTGGGATTCTTTTTCCATCTTAAGTGAGGGAAGCACTGAAGGCAGTGTCACCACTTAACATGGGAGCAGGGGAACCGAGGTAAATTTTTATGAGTCTACTGTCGTGAGTGATAAGTAAAATGATATGAGTTCCTGGTGAAGTATGGTAGGGAAAAGAAGAAACTGTGGATATGTAGGGGCACACACAAAGAAATAAGGGTCAGACAGCTGAAAGTTTTGTTCAAAATCCACAGCATCATTACATCAGTCCCAAGAGTAGGTGAAATATTTACAGTACATGAACGGGCAGGATATTGTAGTACCTGATAAGTTGCTGATGATGTACGTAACTATACCATACATTTCCTATAGTGGCTGGGCTGTGATATTTTCTGAAGTTTGCATTCTTTTTCAAAAAACAGGTTTAAACTATTCCAGGCTCCACAAAGTGTGCTCTTCACTTTTCCCCTTAGAACTGTTCAAACTCTCAAAGTAATCACTCTAGTCTCTTTCTAAAGCCCTGCACTTGCTCAGCTCTTATAAGGAAACACTAACTAACTAAAGCACTACACCCTCCTTGACTTCTCATAAGTATTAGGCTCCCTATTGGTCCTTCCTGATCAAGTGAAAAATCAGTTCCTTTCCCTAATCTGATCAGTAATAAATCAGTTCCCTATACTAATCTGGTATGTCCAAGGGTCAGTTTCAAGGTTACTCTCCAGTCCAGCTGGTGAATCTGGGAATTT
>NC_056734.1:504305520-504338020 GCF_019279795.1 Protopterus annectens | reverse complement strand
GCTCTGGAAAATAAAAATATTCAGTACCATTTCCCGCTCGCAGACGACAGCTCTTGAAATGAAATGAAAATAAATGCCTAGTTCTCCATCGCAGATGACAGCACGATAAATAATAGTAGCAGCCAGCCGGAAATGCATGCACGTGAGCCCTTGAGCTCAAATCCGACAAGCTGATGTCATCGTGCACATGATGACAGCTCAAGTGCGAAAGAAAAAAACTATTTAGAAAAAAACTGGGAAAAAAATCGTAAATGAAGGGGTGCCACTCGGGAATCATGGATCCCCATTATTTGGACCCCAAAACTTGGTAAAAAATGAGTAATTTGGTATGGTTTAGAGGTATGTTCTCAACCTTCGCTGATTACTGGAATAAATTTACTCCTCTTATGCCTGGTGTACAATGAGTAATAATTTTCAACAAACACTCTATTCTCTCCCACTTTTAGTACTTTGTCCATCTGTTACAGTTTTGTTTGAATCAACTCCTCCTGGTAGGATTGCATCTTTACTATTAAAGGTCTAGGTTGCTTTCTAATGGCCAGGTTTGGAGCATACACATTCTGTGCCCTTTCAGTTAACAACTCCTGCTCTGGAATACCAGGCTTATTTGTGCTACATAAAATTGATGCAGTCTTTCCAGCTGGTACAGAAAATCTCAGGTTTTCCCTATGTGCTCTGTCCTCTAAATCTATTATTTTTTTAACCATCTTCAGCTATCTCATACGCAGCCAGCCTTTTCTTCATTTTACCCTTTGCTTTTTGCAGTTTTATCACCTCATCTAAATAACTGTTTAAAACCTTCCATTTTTTCCAGCCTTTTGTTATTTGAGTGGATATACTCCTTCAGGGGGTTAATTTATTTTTATCAGCTCTGAGTGCATTTGACTTATTTTTTCCTTTAGATTACTGGAAGTCATGTCTTGCACCAAAGCTGGGGCTCACTCTGCATTTTTCCCAGTCAGTGTTTTCTCCTCACCTTTTGTGACTGATTTTTTTTCAGGGTCTAATAATTTCTTTTTTCTTGCATCCAGGCAGTGCACTTACTAGCCAGTTACTGAAATTTACCCAAAACAACATGTTCACTGTCTCTGTCATCTGAGCTTCTGTTTTCACACTGAGAGAGCTGAAATTAAGCTGTTACTCAGTGTACAGCCATCTTGGAAGACCACAGTTACACCACTTTTTGGAAGCATAGCCTGTTGAAAGTAGCTTCTCCCACAAATGAAAAAGTGAAAAGAAAATCAACATCTGTCTTTAGAGGTGCACACCCTCAGTACTTTGTATTGCATCTCACCAATGAGTACTGGCATAGCCCTTTTTGTGCAAGAAAAAACAATGACATATTTTCACACTTTTAAGTATGATCCACTGGAGCTAACTTTATTTTGCAGTGTATCTGGTTCTAACTGTCATAGGCTGTCTTAGTTTTGGCTTTGAGAGAGTTCCTTTCCATAAATTCTAATTAGGTCTAAAGCAGTTTTATGCTAGATGTAAAATACTTTCAACTGGATTGGCACAATTATGGCAAGAATACTGCATAAAAAGATTTACACTGAAATTCTATAACCCCAATTGCTGTTTGCAAGTAGTTAATATGTCTTTTTACACAGGCTCAAAGAATTGATTCATATTGCTGCCCTTTCCCTTACTGCTTGACTAGTACAATATTTTGACAAGGAGTTAGGCATGTAAAGCAGATACACTTTAGAGAGCATTAATACAGCCTCTCAATCCTTGTCAAGTATGGTATGTGTCTTTCTTGCCAAAAGGGTTGGAAAATCTTGATTTAAGTGTGTTTTTTAGTGAAAGGGTTTTTTTTTTGTCTTTTGGGTCTATGTAGATGACATCTGACTTTGAAGACTGAAGCTCTTATTTTCTGATTATACAGAGTTTGGTAAATTCAGCTGTGTCACGGCTAAGGAACAGGACATTGGATTGATATAAATAAAGAGGAGTTACTAGTGAAAGAAGGTTGATTTGTTAATTGTGAAAGATGTGAATTTGATGAGAAGTTTGTATGGGATTAGTAGTTAGATAAATGGTTTACATGGTTTATGGTGCCAATGGGCATGACAAGGCTTGACATAAAATTTCCATAGCAGGAGATGTGATGTTTTTGTACCCACCTAACAAGGGAATGTACAATTACCCTTGGGAGTTAAATAGAATTGCACCGTGTTTACCTTTTATGTAAGAAAATGTATTGAGCATTGCAAGTTGGCCTGAAATGTCCTTTTTGATATCTCCAGGGAAGAACGTGCAGAAGCACTAATGAGTCTTAGTCATTGCCAGCACCCTGTTAATTCAACCTAGATTTTTTTTTTGGGGGGGGGGGCAGTAATGACATATCTGGGTCCTTTGTTTATAGAGAAAGAAGCTTTCTGCTTCCTTTTTTGCTTTCATAGCTTAGTTTTTTTAGATCAAGATATTGTAGTCAAGCTTTGGGAGACGGTGTTCACTTTCAAAGTAACTAAGCTGCATCGCTGTGTTCGGGTAGTTGGTCTAGATCTTGGTATGTTCCTGCTTATCTGGTGGCTTTTCTGTATTTATGGATTAGTGTCAGCTAGACATATGTGCCAGAGATGGATTATGCATTGTCGACAATGGAGTCATGATCCCATTCAAGGGTCCTTCTGTAATACTTAAAAGGTTGCATAAAGCTTGTCCTAGAATATCCAGAGTGAAAAAATGAAACGGATATTTTCCATTGTGACTTGGCATGTGTCAGTATATAGAAAAGTAAATAGAGGTGCGTGTGTGTGGTTAATATTACACAAACAGTAAATCACAACTTTTCCACCTATGGGAATGCCTTTGGAAGCCTTAATCTAGACCGCATGATGACAATGCTAGCAAGTACCTTGGAAAATGTTTTTAATTTTAATATTGATTCATTCAAAGTGGATAGCTATGCATGCCTTCTATTTCCTAAGAAACCACTGGAAAAAGCTAAGGCCCTTTTCATGTACATGATATTTCAGAAATGTTAGAGTAACATAATGGCCCTTGTTTCACTAGTATGCCAGTCTATAAACTTTATAAAGGGAAATGTAATCAGCACATGCCTTCTATTCCATCATGGAAGAAGGGGCTGTGAGAAACTTTTGAAGAAAGACATAAAGAAACTGAAAGGTGAAATTGTGGAAACAAAAATGTTATTGCACTTCTTTAACTGCAGATTTTACTTCAGGTGATGATGCACTTTTCTCTTGGATTAGGTTGTAGGCTGTTAATAGACAGTGGATATGAAAGATCATTTGAAGCCTAACAACTTCAATTTCTATTTCTAGTTACTTGTATCCATAAGGGATTGTGAAGTTACACTAAGGTTGTATTTATGGTTCCTCATCCATTCCTCAAGCTTGTGTTGAAGAGGGTTAAGGAGCTACTTTGCTTAATATGAAGTGGGACCCTGTTTCAAAGGAGCGGAAGCCATTGTGAGAGGTATTTATACTATCAACAAGTTCTATTCACGTGATGGGAATTCAGGTTGCTTGTATGGGTGTTTGTATTGCTGAACATGTTTTGGACCTGAAGGCAGTTACCCAGGATAGGGTAATTTAGGGTTTTGTAAGGTAGGCAGAGTTCACACTGTGGGAGTCATTTTGATTAAATGGAGACAGAGGGAGAGAGCTTTGTGGCATTCAAAGCCTTATAATTAGCATAACATGGTCATAAAACTAAGACCATGGATTTTTATGATGAGGAAACATTTGTGGTCATTCAGATTGAGTAAAGTATCTAGGCAATTATGTGCAGAAGAGAGTATTATTTTGCAGTATGGGCCTCCAAGAGAGGAGTACAGAAGGATGAAGTTGTACCTTTGATGATCATGTGGGCTATGTAGAATGATTTTCTAACTAATCGTGATACTTGATAGTCAAAAGAGAGCTTATTGGCAGTGAAAGTGTGCAAGTCCATAATGAAATAGTATCAGTTTTGAGGAGAGTGTCATTCATATTATAGGTGCAGTGATATTTGTTTTTTCCAAAGAAAATAACAGTATACATTTTATTATTTAGTTTTAGGCCATTGTCCTGGCGACATTTTTTTCACATATTAATCCCTGTTGTAGAATCCAGGTGCCACCTGAAGAGTTGAGAAAAGCTCCAAGTTTATAATAATCTGTACCCTTTAACAGTCATAGTCCCTTGACATCTGCTTTGATATCAGCAAAGTAATATAGAGGAGCAGTCCGGATTTCGAGCCTTAGGGTGCCCTGCTAGTGATGAGTCTCTGAGAGTGTGCCCCTAGTCTTAATTTGGTGAGTTCTCTCCATAAGCCATTTAGCAATCCACCCAGTTACACAGCATTTTATATTTAATTTGTTAATCTATCCAAAATGCACATGTGTGGAATAGTGTTAAAAACCTCATCCAGGTGTAGATATATCATGCATACAGATTTGCCCTCATCCACTGTCACACTGACTTTTTCAAAGAAGTCAACTAGTTTAAGTAGGAAGGTTCTACCTATCATAAACCCAATATGCTTGGGTCAAGGGACTGTAAGCTGCCAGTGTCATTGTTTATGAGGACCCAAATGATGTGTTCTTTTGACTTGTACATAAAGCTTACTAGTTTGTTGTTCCCAGGAATAATGGTGGGGCCACACTTGTACAGGAACGACCACAGCTGTTCTCCATGCCTGACTCCATGCTTGAGAGACTGAGAATGAATAGATGTAGGAGAGGTGTAGTAACACTGTGCTTCATAATGATGAAGAATCCTGGCACATTGTCAGGCCTCAAATAGCTATTGTTCTGTACTGCAAAAAGCACCGTTAGGACTCCTATCGGTAATCATGGGGCACATCTTTTTGCTGGTTGTGATATACTCATGTCTAAGGATTTGTTTGTAGTTTTTTTTTTTTTTTTTTTTTAAGAAACATCTTTATCAAATTATGACATATAACATAGGCAAACACATTGATATACCATATTGACATCATTTTAGATATAAACATTATACATCACAAACGTATTGACATAATTGTAGTTGCAAACATTATACATCACTTATAATCTATCAAGTCATTGTCAGTCAGACATTACACATCTCATTCAAATTCTGCTTTATTTTAATCCTTGTTCCTCCTCTGCATGTATTGTTCCCACAGTTCCCATTTTCCTTTGTATTTTGTTCCTACCCTTTTCTAAAGATCCCAGTTACAGTTGTTCTATCTTTGTTACTAAATTCACTGTTTCTATTAATATTGGTTTAAATTTTGATTTCTATTTTCTATTGATTACTTTTTTGGCAGCCACCATAATTAGACTAAGCAAGGCCTTACTATGTCAAGGAAATTATTTCCTTACTTACACCAATTTGCTCACCCACTGTCTCTGACAGAGCAGTCTGTGGGGAATCTTTTAGTCTGCCAACTCATTACATTCCCCGAAAATATGTTCCCAGTTACCTTTTTCTTCCCCATCATATCTCCAACATTTGATGTCTGCCTGAGGTAAAATTCTTTGGAGTCTGCTTGGAGTGTGGAAATACCTATGTAAACACTTCCAAGCAAAAATCCTAAATCTTCTAGACTTTCTTGCATATTTGGGGGATATATCCCCCATTGTTTCTTTGTGAATTGCTTATACACTCTCTCCTCCCAGTCCTTTCTAACCTCCTCTGATTGATTCTTATAGTTATGCTCTACTAATTATTCCTTTTTAACAGCAGCTTTTGTTCTGATTCTACCAAAAATATCAGTGCTGGTCTTTCACTTAGGATCCCCCTATCTCTTTCTCTTTGCTTATACTCTGGTATCAATCCTTAACAGGGAAGACCGCCTCTGTCTTGCAATTCAAATAAATTCTTGGCCTCTTCCCATTCTGTTACCTTTCCCTCTCTAGTTATTTATTCCCAATACCTTGGTTCTTTAACCAGTTTTCTGCAGTAAATTCCAGCCCCCTCTTGCCTATTGTTTGTATCCCTGATTGCAGTCATCCCTATATGCAGAATCTCCTTTCTGCATTCCCATGTTGGCTTAGTTCTTAGAATACTTTATGCTACTTTATGAGTGTAATAATCTGCATGGTTGTTATTCTCCTTAAGGATCTGCATCCAAAATCCCAGTCTCTCTCTCTCTCTTTCTTGAGTTTCCCCCGTTTCATCCTCATCACTTTACACTTTTAATTATAGGTTTCGTCTTGTGCTGTGTATAGGAGCCTTAACTGTGTAGCTCTGAAATACCTGTACAAATTGGGTAATCCCAATCTGCCCTGTTCTACTGGAAGAATCAGCTTATCTCACTTGACTCTTGCTGGCTTGCCCTCCCAGATAAAATCCTTCAGTTCTTTATTAATTACTGTCCACAATTTCTCCTCTGGTTGATAAAAATGCACCTTACCTGTGCATACAACTAAAGGGACTAAAACATTTTAACTGCTTGTATCTTGCTATCCATATCTATATAACAGAGCTTCCAATTTCTCATTTTTTGTATTATCTTTTGTTTAGTCTCTTCCCTTATATCCTTAGTAGTCACACCAGAATCCTTTTTTATTCATGTTTTGTCTTTCTGCTTTTCCCAGTTAGGGGTCGCCACAGCGGAACTCCAGTCTGCTAATGATTGGTAGTAGATTTTTACGTGCCAAGTTACCAGCCCTGATGCACAACCTTCAACGAAGGCACGCCCATTCACACGTCTCCATGCAGAAGACGGTCTAACTGTGAATCGAACCGGACAGTGTCTTACTGTGAGGTGACAATGCTACCGCAGCACCACCACCCCGGATACTCCTAAATAATTAATTTTATTATGTTCCCATAAATATGGAAGTTGCTGAACCAATTAATGTGTGAGTACATAGTTTCCAGCTATTGCATTTGTTTTATCTTCATTAATTTTATACCCCCCAAAATTGTGAAACTGACTCAAAATGTTCCACAACACTACAACGCCCTTTTCTATTTTTCTCCGGCATAAAATAATGTCATCTGCAAATAGAAATGTATTTTCTTGACTACCATACCAATTGCCTTGAATTTCTTAGTCTCTTATTTTCTTTGCCAATCATTCTAAATATAGTGCAAGTAACAAAGGGGAAAGAGGACACCCCTGCCTGGTCCCTCTGCTCAAACAGAAATTGTCAGAGAGGAACCCATACACTTTAATTTTCACCTCCAATCATTCGTATATCCTCCTAATCAGCCTTTCAATTTTATCAGGGAATGCATATGCTTACATTGCCCTGCTCGTAGACTGCCAGCTTACTCTGTCAAATGCTTTCTCTGCATTAAGACCCACCAACAGCAGTGGTATTTTCTTACATTCAGCTTCCCTCTGGATCATCAGTGTTCTCTTAATGTCAAATGCTTGCCTCCCCTCCAGAAAACCCTATTGATCAATGCTTATTAATTTTGCACCACCTTTGCAATTCTTTTAGCCATTGTAGACATAAACACTGTACTCTGGGTTTAGGATTGAAATGCCCCTGCATGAAGCTGGATGTGATGGGTCTTTACCATATTTAGGTATTACAGCCACCACCACTTTCTTGCAGGAAGTTTGTGTTTCTCCTCCTCCTAAAATACTGTTAAATAAAGCCTTCCACTTATTGATGGTTTGTTTTACTAGATTGATAAGTAATTACTGAGTTAGGGTGTTGTTTTAGCTGATATTTAAGAAGTTCAGGTGTTAGATGTTTAAAATCTTCAGGTCTTAATGTATGGAGACTAAATGGTAGCTGAGTTTTGGGCAAAGATGAGGAAAAAATAGGAATTGCTGTAGGTAGCGGTGGTTGCTGGCTGTGAGTTGCTGAACAGAGTAATGAAAATGCCAGCAACAGTGTTTAGCAAAGTGATTGCACCCAGTTAACAGAGTCACAGAGCTGCTTGAGTTAAAGATGGAATTGACACAAGCTGAAAAACTGTTTTTGGGTTAACAGCTTACTTATTTTCTGAGATTAAAAAATATTACTGCTTACTGTGACATACGGATGATAGGTGATGTCTTCATGTGAACATAGTTTTAATTTGGGGAGAGATCCAAGGTTGTCTGATGTTGTAAATGCATTGTTTACAAATGAGTGCCATGTTCATTAAATGACCAAGGACGTTGAATTAAAATACCCTTTGGCATTGGCTAGATCAGACCTACACACACACAGCATTTGTCAGTCTTTTGCAGCTCTAACTGATACATAGGTGTCCAGTTAATTTTGTTAAGAGTTTTTCATAAGGAGTTCAGGTTAAATATTCCCATATCTCATGAATAGCAAAAAAAAAAAGAAGGCTTAAATTTATGGTACATTATTGAGATAAGTTTGTTAGTAATAGTGTGGTAAAGTAGTTATCTATATAAATTTCTCAAGAATTTTTGCAAAGAGGGGCGCTTGGAATGGTACCTGCTAGTAGATCTGCTGAGTTATCGCTAATGGTGGCATTACTGTAACATCTAAGATATTAGCTGCTGCCAAGGATTGTCATGGATACATTAATGATTGGAAGATGTAACAGTTCTGGTAATGTGTTTGATTAATTTAGAAGAGACCACAAAGCTGGATTGATGGATGACTGTTTTTCAAATCCAGTCTCCAGGCAGTGCTCAGCTCATCCATAATTATTAGTTACAGCATAATGTTTGATGTTAGCTGATGTAAGGCTTCATCTGTAGAGGAGATACGAGTCTCGGGTGCATAGCTACAGACTGTTGCAAGTGTGTTGTTAGGGGTAACTTTAAGGGTAGATTTGTTGTTAAGAGTTTGAGTTTCATGTGAAAAACAGGTGAGGTTAAAGCAATAGAATTTAGTCACTCCACTGGCATCTTTGTATATTGTATATGGTCTGTAGTACAGTAACCTCACAAAGTTACTTCAGATATGAGGGTATAAAAAATGAGAGAGGTTTCAGATATGACACATATAAAGGGTTGATGTACTAGAGTCCAGCTATGGGGTGGCGAAGTCTTGTTCCTAATATTTTTTAAACTGATGCATGCTAGTTTTAGTCCATTGCAGTTAGTTCACATTATGTGGCTGAGCCAATGGTAGTGTTGAAGTTGCATTTGGTTGCATATCACCAGATGACAGGATAAGGCCATGACTAAAGGTGTTTCCCAAGTAGTACGCTTAATGGTCCTATGCAGAGAAGTCCTTTGTAAGAGCTACCTAGACTAAAACTATTTGTTAATAGTATGATGTCTTGGAAGAATACAGTTGGGGTGAGTAAGGTAGTTACAAACAGATAAGTATAAGTACACTGAAGTGAAATTATTTTGGAGTTCATTTCTACCTGTTTAAGGATTATGAACAGTAGTGAGGAAGTGGGATTTATTTACAGGATTACAAATCACTAAACATGCCATCAGCCAGACAGTTAACAATAGCATGATTAAAACCTGATGCTTTTGGAGCAAAGCCTAATGAGTAGAAGTTGATACTGGAAGTATATGAGGCACTATGGCTTACAGAGAGAGGGATGGAAGATTGTTAGACCAAGCGGGAGGGCAAACCCCCTCACTATAACTTTATAACCTGTGTAACTGGCTCCACATAAATTTCCTTGTAAAATCACAGAAAACTAATTTCATGTTGTTCTCTACTTCTATGAAGCCCTCATCACTATCATGTGTAGAATTAATTGACAGTAAGGGAAATATAATTCTTAGCATAACCTAACAAAAGTACTTAGGAGTAGCACTTGACTATCTTTTTAGCTTTAGCATTCAAATAAACAATATGACTACCAAGGTACTGTATCAGCCAAAATTGTTATTCTATCTCTCACTTTCTACCCATGTGCTTGTATAGCTATATCCAAAGCTGTACTATTCCCGAAAATTGAGTATGCTTTACCCATGATGATTGTTCATTCTTCAGACAATTCACAAAAAAAGTCAAACAGCTGAAAATAAAATATTCAGATTTGCTCTACTAGTGGACAAGAATTGCCATCACTGCACTTTCCTAGAAAGGTACACTGGCTCTCATTTGCATATAGAGCCACATATCTACTAGAAACCCTGATTTACAAAATGTTCACACTTTGGCTAATGCCTCCCCAAAGCAAAACTACAAATAAAATATCAAAACTACTGTCCTGGGAATAGGCAGGAAGATGCTCTCACTTGGGAGACCTAGTTTTAAGCTTGCCATGGGAGAAAGAACCTTCCCCAGAATAGGACCTGCCACACTGAAACAACTTCTTACAGAAATTAAATACTGCACAAGAATGGAGATTTAAAAAAAATTGTAAACCGTGTCTGCATAATAAATCTAAATCCACCAGCTTTTATGACACTGGTTAGTATTGAATTAGTATTCTTAAGCAATACAGATAGTTGGGGTTATAATATAATTTTGTATATAAAGCAAAACACCAGGACTTGGAGACGGCTGTAGAATCCAGTATAAAAATCTTTATTCGACAAAAGCTCTTTCGTGGGTATCCCCACTTCTTCAGATGTGTAATACATTTTAAAAACAGCTCTTGGTTTCAATATCCACTTGAGACACATGATTAAAATCAAACCAATACATTGTTCTGGTGTGAGCAAGCAAATTTAAAGCAACATCCTACAAGGTGCATGCTATTAACTGAACTAGAAATCTGAGTGTGTGTGTGTGTATATATATATATATATATATATATATATATATGTGTGTGTATATATATACATACACTTCCTAAAAGCCTATTTATGAAGTATCTAGATTGTAATTCAAATTTCCATAACATTTCAGTTTGCAAGCACAGAATATATCTGCACATATTTACATTTTCCACTTCTGTTCTCCAAAACACATACAAACCTGTAACACAGTCAGTAATTTATCATACAAACAACTCCATAGCACA
The DNA here is from genome assembly GCF_019279795.1 of Protopterus annectens. Taxonomy (NCBI): domain Eukaryota; kingdom Metazoa; phylum Chordata; order Ceratodontiformes; family Protopteridae; genus Protopterus; species Protopterus annectens. The sequence continues at coordinate 504,327,218 of NC_056734.1, read as the reverse complement.
TCTTGCCTAAAAAGCTGACTAAGCTATACTGGATTCTACAGCACTCTCCAAGTCCTGGTGTTTTGCTTTTTAGTCTGGATCTGTTTTGTGCAGGACAAGTAGTGAGTTCTAAAGCTTTGGTGGCAGTCTTATGTTTTTGTTTCTTACTTTTGATTTTCTGTGCTACCTTAGCTTTGGATATTATGGCTGAAGGAGAAGATGTTATAGAACTTGATTATAATCCAGGTGGACTGCAAGAAAGTATTATTCAAGTGAATCCTTTGATGTAGGCAATTAATTATGTTTGCAGTCCTTTGCTGGACTGTACCATTGATGAAGGTGAGAATGAAGCAGTTGCTATAGATTTGGCCGGTCTTAAAATGAAATTGCTGGCCTTAGAAAAAGATTTAAGTTGAAATGAGTACAATTTGAAAAATTTCATCAGGAGGTCTGCCTCCTAGAAGGCCTTGTTCCAAGAGGCCTTAGAAGTTTAAAAATGCCTTCTTATGTTAACTGTGACAAGGAGCTACTTGTTGGCTGGCAGAAAGTGAATTTAGCTACTAGTACCTCATATTAAACTGTTGATTTCAGCAGTAGAGAAAAAGATACAGGCGTATACTCTTGTCAGCTGAAACAAAGTATGCTGAACTCCTTTCTCTTTTTGAAACTAATCTAGTGGATAAATATTTACTAGGAGGTCTGGACACTATTTCAGCCTGTGAGCATAAGCTGACTAAACAAAAATTGAGGAAAATAGTCTGAGACCGTCGTGATTTTGAATCTGGGCATATTTTTTCCTGGCCCAGGTTCTCAGAAAGCAGAGACTTGTCAAATGAGCCAAGAACGACCTCTGTGGAAGCTTCAGTCAATGATTCTCAAGCTGTAACTGTGACTGACAATGAGGGCACACCCACAAGTGACGTCACATCCATTACAAGGCTGACAGGCATTGAAGACAACACCATTAGTTCAACAGTCACTTTTTTTTCAACAAATTTGCATTTTATAACTTCAAATGGGACAGGAGCTAGGCAGAAGACATTTAAGGTTTAAAGCAATGGTTCATCAGTCAGCTGAGAAAACAACGCCTTGCAGAGAAACTGACTTGAACATTAAATTCCCTTTAGGGCAACGTCAGTTGTCCTTTCCTTTTCCTGTAAGGGATTTAAACAGGGTGAAAGACCAGTGCCCGAGAGGAAGGAGCGGAAGTTGACAGAAGAGAAAGATGACCAAATGACGAACCAGGGGAATATAAAGAAGGCCTTCACAGAAGGCTAGTATGGAATCTTTCTGACTGTTATAAATGAGAATGAACTCAGTGTTTTACAAAAAGGAGACTCGTATATTCCTACAAGGTATGGTGATGTAACAGATGCTATTTTTGATATCAAGTGTTTTACTAGAAATGTGACGTTGAAATTGTTACATAATGAAGCTAAAAATGTTGTGAATACTAGTGTCAATATTTTTAGGAAACCTAGTCTGTTTGTACCACTGCTAAACCCTTTGTTAAATAACTTTGAGCAACTTTGCATAGAAGATTTTCATAAGATAGCTGCTGAAAGTCATAATAGAAATAAACATGGGTTTAATTTAAGCAAGCAAGAACATCTTGCCTTGAAAAATTTGCAAAAGAATGAAGACATTGTTATAAGACCTGCCGATAAAGGCAGCCCTATTGTAGTGTTGAATACAGTTGCATCGAATAGAATGATGCATGAAATGTTGAATGACAATAAATTTTATGTGAAAATTAAAGTTTATCAATTTAAACAGATGTCCAGTAAGGTAGTCACTAAATTAGAGGAGATCTGGCAGAATGGGTTGATTAGTAAGGATATGTTAGATTATTTTGTTGTTGAGCATCCCACCACCCCAGTTATACAAGAGCTACCTAAAATTCATAAAAGTGTAAGGTGCCCCCCCCCCCCCCATGCACCCGATAGTATCTGGAAGGAATTGGTGCATAGAACCAGTCTCAGTATACTTAGCGAAATTCTTGAAACCTAAGGTTAACAACATACAACATATTCTAAAAGATACAGAACATTTTCTGACTGATTTGTTTAAGTATACACAAGACTTTGAAGTGATGCAGAAGACATATATGGTAACCCTTGATGTGGTGTTTTTTTTTACAGTGATACCGAACGATGTAAGAATAGAGAGCATCTGTACTGTTTTAAGGGAGATGTTCATGGTTGATTCACATACCATAGAGCAAGTTGGTCAACTTTTAAGCATTGTATTACAGAACAATGTCTTTGTTTTCAGGGGGGATCATTATTGGCAGTCTAAAGGTGTAGTTATGGGCACCTCATGTGCCTATAGCTACGCCATTGCCATAAGGCAGTTTGGGAAACCAAGTTTATATTGAAGGGTCCCTATGCAGACAGAGTTTATTTTTTTGAGGAGGTTTGTGGATGACCTCTTCGTTTTGTGGAGAGGAAACACTGAAGAACTGAAGGAGTTTGTACAATACATTAATCAACCCTCTACATTTCTGAAGTTTACACATACATATTCTATGAAAACAGTAAATTTCTTAGACGTTTGTGTTGAAAAGAAAAATGATGGCACTGTGGTCACGTGTCTGCATAAGAAAGAATGCCATGTACCATTTATTAGCTAAAGATAGTATGCACCCCATATAAAGAATGCCATGTACCATTTATTAGCTAAAGATAGTATGCACCCCATATAAAGAATGCCATGTACCATTTATTAGCTAAAGATAGTATGCACCCCCATATAAAGAATGCCATGTACCATTTATTAGCTAAAGATAGTATGCACCCCCATATAAAGAATGCCATGTACCATTTATTAGCTAAAGATAGTATGCACCCCATATAAAGAATGCCATGTACCATTTATTAGCTAAAGATAGTATGTACCCCCATATAAAGAATGCCATGTACCATTTATTAGCTAAAGATAGTATGCACCCCCATATAAAGAATGCCATGTACCATTTATTAGCTAAAGATAGTATGTACCCCATATAAAGAATGCCATGTACCATTTATTAGCTAAAGATAGTATGCACCCCATATAAAGAATGCCATGTACCATTTATTAGCTAAAGATAGTATGCACCCCATATAAAGAATGCCATGTACCATTTATTAGCTAAAGATAGTATGCACCCCATATAAAGAATGCCATGTACCATTTATTAGCTAAAGATAGTATGCACCCCATATAAAGAATGCCATGTACCATTTATTAGCTAAAGATAGTATGCACCCCCATATAAAGAATGCCATGTACCATTTATTAGCTAAAGATAGTATGCACCCCCATATAAAGAATGCCATGTACCATTTATTAGCTAAAGATAGTATGCACCTCCCATATATTTTTTGAAATGTCATTCAGAACCAGTTTTATAGAGCTTCAAGACTGAATGTGACAGATGAAGATTTTGTTCATCAAGTTGAGCAAACTAGCAGTGATTTTTTAGAAAGGGGTTATCATATTAATGATATACAGAGCAGCATTAAGGAAGTGAGTAAACAGATGTTTAAAGGCTAAACCATACTTCTCTAGGAGTGAAGACTTTACAGATGTTTACAGTGATGGGCAGAAAGATAATATTAGAGAAAATAAACAAACTAGAATATTATTTTACCACTCTAAAGATGCTTGGATGTATAAGAATGTGATACAGAAGCATTGGAATATATTGAGACTAGATAAGAGCATTAGTAGTCTGATAGATGTTAAACCCAAGTATTCACTGAATAACTATAAATCTTTGAAGACATAGTTATGTCAACCTAAGGTCAATGATGGGAAGCATCACCCTATAAGGCCAGCCATAGAAAAAGGTACAAAAACATGTGGCAGATGTAATTTTTGTAAATATATAGACAGTAACTCTAAGTTTGAACATCCAGAGCAGTTAGACACATGAGTTTGGCATCAATGTCACCTGTGAAACAGAGCATTTAGTCTACTTGGCCCATTGCACAGTGTGCCGAAGTTTCTATGTAGGGAAGACAGATAGGTCTCTGAAGGAAAGAATACGTGAACACATTTATCTCATCCATAAAAAGAACAAAGTGAATGCCTTGGCCAGACACACTATTAGTAATGGTATGAACGTCTTTAAATTTCAAGTTATAGGGAGAACATATGAGAGTATAAGGGGGGGGGACCTATGGAACATCACTGAAGAGCTTGGAGCAAAGTGGATAGTAAGATTAAGGGCTGATAAGAGGTCATGGATTAAAATGACTACATACTCCTGCGTCCTAAGTTAAAGTCTAGGCAGCTTTTTAGGTACGATGTGCTGTGGAATTGTTCGTATGACAAATAGCTGACTTCTTGTTATAGGTTTGTATGTGATTTGGGGAACATAAGAGGAAAATGTAAACGTGCAGATATATTCTTTGTTTATCATAAATTGAAATATCCTAAGTGAAAGCTTAGGCAGCTTGTTAGGCAAGATGTGCTGTGGTATTGTTTGTATGATAAATTACTGACTTCTTGTTACAGGTTTGTATGTGTTTTGGAGAACAGAAGTTATATTCTGTGCTTCTGATTGCAAACTGAAATGTTATGAACATAAGAGGGAAATGTAAACGTGCAGATAGATTTTTTGTTTGTGATTGTAAATTGAAATGTCCTAAGTGAAAGTTTAGTCAGCTTTTTAGGCAAGATGTGCTGTGGAGTTGTTTGTATGATAAATTACTGACTTCTTGTTACAGGCTTGTATGTGTTTTGGAGAACAGAAGTGGAAAATATAAATATATGCAGATATATTTTGTGCTTCTGATTGCAAACTGAAATGTTATGAACATAAGAGGAAAATGTAAACATGCAGATATATTTTTTGTTTGTGATTGTAAATTGAAATGTCCCAAGTGAAAGTTTAGTCAGCTTTTTAGGCAAGATGTGCTGTGGAGTTGTTTGTATGATAAATTACTGACTTCTTGTTACAGGCTTGTATGTGTTTTGGAGAACAGAAGTGGAAAATATAAATATATGCAGATATATTTTGTGCTTCTGATTGCAAACTGAAATGTTATGAACATAAGAGGAAAATGTAAACATGCAGATATATTTTTTGTTTGTGATTGTAAATTGAAATGTCCCAAGTGAAAGGTTAGTCAGCTTTTTAGGCAAGATGTGCTGTGGAGTTGTTTGTATGATAAATTACTGACTTTGTGTTACAGGCTAGTATGTGTTTTGGAGAACAGAAGTGGAAAATGTAAATATGTGCAGATATATTCTGTGCTTATGATAGCAAACTGAAATGTTATGGAAATTTGAATTACAATCTATGTACTTTATAAACAGGCTTTTAGAAGTGTATGTATATATATATATATATATATATATATATATATATATATATATATATATATATATACACATACATACATACATACATATACATTCAGATTTCTAGTTCAGTTAATGGCATGTAACTTGTAGGATGTTGCTTTAAATTTGCTTGTTCACACCATAACAATGTATTGGTTGATTTTTAATCATGTGTCTCAAGAGGATATTTAAACCAAGAGCTGTTTTTAAAATGTAATAGACATCTAAAGAAGTGGGGTTGCCCACAAAAGCGCTTGTCTCAAATAAAGATTTTTGTACTAGATTCTACAGCCGTCTCCCAAGTCCTGGTGTTTATTCTGGATCTGTTTTGTGCAGGACAAGTGAATTGTAAAGCTTTGGTGGCAGTCTTGTGTTTTTGCTTTTTATAATTTTGTATATGTTGCATATGCAATAACTAATATTAGTATACTTGTATCTTTCAGCTTTTCCAAGTTAGGGGTCGCCACAGCGGAACTCCGGTCCGCTAATGATTGGCAGTAGATTTTTACGTACCGACTTGCCAGGCCTGACGCACAACCTTCAACGAAGGTACGCCCATTCACGCATGCCTCCACGCAGAAGACGCTTTAGCTGAGAATCGAACAGGACATTTTACTGTGAGGCGACAACGCTACCACAGCACCACCACCACAGCATACTAATGTGTAAAATTTAATAATTCTCTGATTGCTATTGTACACATGCTAATCCAGGTTCCCTATACTCATGTTAACCTGTGTTTGTTCAATATATATTATACAGTGCATAACCATAGTAAGTCATCATACCTTGAGTTGAATTTTATGCCTAATTCACTATTATAACCAATTCTGTAATTTGTGCCTGGGCTGTGACTGGAAAGTTTCAGAAGACCTGCTGACATGCCTGATTTTGAAATTGTAAGTAATAATAGTAAAAACCTGTCAATGCCATTTCACAAATTTCTGTGTAAGCACAGGTGCTTCTCATAGAAGGCCAGGTTGTCTACTCAGACAAGAACAGCAAAACCCCATAGCATGTATAAAGAACAACAAACAACAAGCAAAATCATTCACCATTCAGGCAAAAGAAAGAGACCAAGATAAAATTCATCAGTTTTATTTTAGTGCTTTCGTCCAGAAGGACGACTTCAGAATAAAACCCATTAATCAACTATTTATTAAAATATAAAATTCAAAAAAGAAAAAAAAAACATATAATTAAACAATTAACAATTCCAGAGCCAAAACCTATAAAGACACTGCATCTTAGTGACGGTACTAAAAACTATAAAATACATTTTATACAAATAGTTTCTTTCAACCCTGTATATTTTTCTCCGATTGCATTTTTAGCTGCCAAAATGTCTCTTCTTTTAATAATTGAATTTTACAGCACCTGCTTCTAAGATCCTCTGAAACATGCTCCAACATAGAAAAATATATATTTTTAAAAGATAAGCAAGCAATAGAATGCTTGTGGAGTGCATTGTTGCAGTCTTATCAACTGACATTTGTATATCTGGTTGACCGGCTGTTGCAAAGTCGCACTGCACCAAATTTGATGACCCAATGGTTTTCATATATGGACTAACTCAGCTCATTGCTATTATCACTTTTTATTGAAAAAAAATGAGTACTTTTCCCTCTTTTTTTTTTTTTTTTTCAAATGTATTGTTGATGTTTCTTTCCTAATAGCAGTATATTGAAGTTATTCAGCAAGGATCAGCATCCCTCCTTTTTACAGCCACTATGCATTCATGTTGAATAATATATTCATTTGTCCTCCCACAATTTGACTTGTACCTGATGGATCCAATCAATTTTAGAGCTACAAGGAGGTGACGAAAGCCCAGGAAGTTCAAAAGTAAGTTATGTGGCATCTCGCAGGTTTAAGGTGAAGGTAAAGTATCAGTAGATTGTTTATTTTTATTTTTTTATTATTATTATTGAGGAAGCAGAAATTGAAGTAAGGATTGGAGACTATCTCATCCTAATGGCCTTAATGGGAAAAGTCACCCAGAAGGAAGCAGTGATTTAATTTTTCTGCATTTATTAGCCTTTCATCTTTTGGTTTAAATTGACTTTGCTAACTTTTTACTAACAAAGATAAAAGAACTGGAAGTGGAATCTAGAAAATGGTAGGAGCACATTACAAAGCAAAATGGAAACTGTGGGAACAATGTTTTGGTGGAGGAATGAGGTTTCAGGGAAGGCAGGAATTGAAAGAGCTGTGTAATGTTCAACTGATAATGATTGTATAGATTATAACTGATGCATAAAGTTTGCAATTGAAATATGTCATTATGGTTTGTTTTCATTTGTATGAATGTATGATTGCTTATGTCATAAGTGATAATTCAAAAAAGGTGTTTTTTAAAAAATAATTTTGCGTTAGCTGTTATGTATCAAATATTGATCAAAATGTTGTTTAAGGAGCTTTTTATATTTTTCACCTTAGACCTGTTTACTACTTCCTTCAGAATTTCACTCTGTTTGGATGTGATGGTGCAAACAGATAAGTATGCAATCCAGCAATTGCTGAACTATACATGCATTCATTTATAAGGAGGCCCATTTCCTTTCTGGCCTACAGAGATATAAAATACTACCAAACTCTGTTTATATATATAATTTGGTAGTTTTCTTATTCAGCAGTTCCAACACTTTTGTCCAGTAAGTCAAACCAAACCCTTAACTTTTATGACTTATAACTTCAGCTTCATTCCATGATGTCAAAACATTTTTGAATATTAGTTTCAATCTTCTAAAATATTCCTTACTAAGCTTTGTTTTTATTTATTCATGCTGAATTGCCAGTCCTTCGTCTTGTTCCTAAATATTTATATATTTCCACTTGTTCCACTTTTATATTATCTTCCTTTCCCAGGTTGATATTTTCTTGATGATTACTTTTTCTTGTTATAAATGTTGCTTTTGCACATTATGAAGACCAAGTGTCTTCGGAAAAGGTTTTAACTATTGTAATTGTATTTTCAGTAGTTTGTCATGAGTTATGCAGTTTTAGATAATCCACAAAAAAGATGAGATGGCATTTCATAGGAGTGTTTTCTTGAAGTCAAGTTGTGCCCATGGCCAAATCTGTTAAAGTGAAAATCTTTAATGGACTGAGGGCAAAGTAAAACAGAAATTGTGACAAATAATTAGCACGGAATATCCACCTTGAGATTATTATGCCTGAGAAATAATCTGTTCTTTCTCATTTTTAAATGTAAAATGGTTTTTATTCTTTTTTATAGTAACTGTAGTGTAATTTATCACTGAGCACATTAATAATTTATCAGTGAGTACGTTATAATTTGTCACTGAGCACGTTAATTTATCAATAAGAACGTTATAATTTATCAGTGAGCACGTTATAATTTGTGAGTGAGCACGTTATAATTTATCAGTGAGCACGTAGTGAGCACGTTAATTTATCAATAAGAATGTTATAATTTATCAGTGAGCACATTATAATTTATCAGTGAGCACGTTAATTTATCAATAAGAACGTTATAATTTATCAGTGAGCACGTTATAATTTGTGAGTGAGCACGTTATAATTTATCAGTGAGCACGTAGTGAGCATGTTAATTTATCAATAAGAACGTTATAATTTATCAGTGAGCACGTTATAATTTATCAGTGAGCACGTTATAATTTATCAGTGAGCACGTTAATAATTTATCATTGAGCACGTTAATAATTTAGGAGTGAGGGATGCTGTCACATTCTTTTGTATAATCTGTCTGACCATTTTTTCCACATCTATCTCTTATGGTTTTGTTTAGTAATATAGTTGATTTGCGGTTACATATAATACTTACTGTTTTTTCTATTTCTCTTCTATAAGTTTTAGGTAGCTAACTGTGGATTGAGTTTTCACCTGTGTATATATATTGTTGGAATACATGCTATTAGTTGGTAAACGTAAACTTGCAAATTATCTTAGGAATTAAGTAGGAGTGTGGTTTTCTCCATTGTTCACCAGGTTGTTGTCATTTCAGGATGTGCGTGCAGAGGAATTTTAGCTATTTTTTTAACTAAAGGTTAAATAATGGTGCAGGTATGTTAATATCTTCAGTCAGAAGCTGGATACAGCTTCTGGAAAGTTTTCCATCTGGGACTGGTAGTTGGCATAGAGTAGTAAGGCTGTTGTCAGCTATAGCTAAGGTACAGGGTTTTAGCCTGAGTACATTTCACACACACTCCTGTAACAGAAAAGTCCCTGCTATCTGCTGCAAATCATACTGGATCATTTCTGAAGCTTTCCTCTCTGTCTCTCATTGGCAGTTGCTCCATTTCATTATCATATTCTCTATATTGAAATGTATTTTTTCTTTTACATCGTTTACTTTGTTTAGCTCCCTTGTGTTCAACAATGTTTTGTAGTTGGTTCACCAGGATTTGTTCATTTCTTCTATTTTTTGGCATTGTCACAGTTGTTGCTGCTTTCCTTTCCAGTATGTCAGAATATGGAACTTCCTATATTTTGTTTCTAATGTTGAATCCAAGTTGCTGGTTAAAAAGGACAAATAAAATTCTTTATAACATAAGCTAATGTAATTAGTATAGTATGTTGGTATTTTTTTCCTATCTCTGAGAAAGTAGACATGAAAAGACTACCAGAGTAGATACTGAGAAGGGAGGCCTAACTTTTACATGAAATGCTCCATTTTCTTTCCAGAAGGACACTGTCCATCTGACAGGACTGGATAGTTGATACTTTATGGTCCTGGCTGGGATAAATAATTTGTCATTGTAGCTTTACAGTTGTCTGTCCTGCGGTGAGATCAAGTGAGCAATGATGATATACAGTGCCCCACCAGATAGCTACTGGGCCCTTATTGTGCCCCAGCAAGAAAAGGAACCTAAAGCCACCACTGTGCCCATTTCATCCATCCATCCACAGCCTTTTTTTTCCATTTTTGCACATGGGGTTGGGGTGTCACTTCAACAGTGACAATCATCTAGAGCCCAAATTTCCATGTCAGTAGTTCTTTCACACCACACTCACACTTATGGCCAATTTAGAATGTCCAATCCACCTACTGTATGTCTTTGGAATGTGGGATGAAATCGTAGCACCCAGAGCTAACCCACAGGAACAAAGGGAGGACATGCAGACTCCGCGCTGAAGGCGCCCTAGCTGAGAATCAAATTGGGAAACCTCTTGCTGTAAGGCGACAGTGCTGTTTGTTGCACCACTGTGCTGCCCATGTCTACTACATATTTTGTTTTGCTTCTAATGATAATGTTGCTGTACAGATCTGTTTTTCAGCGAAGGTGCTGTGAGGAATGTTCCAGAGCTTCATATATATTTACAGCTAGTTATTTTGTCCCTATGCCATACCTCACAGCTGTTTGCTGCTCTGTAAAAAGACCAATACATTATACAGACTTACTTGTATGTTATTTGCACATAGGGTGAAACCATTTTATCACATTTTTGTTAAGGCTACTAGGTTAATATTTATTCTGCTTTATCATGATATACAGTCAGAATGAGGCTGTAAGGGTCATTACATTAATTGCTGTTGTGTTTGATGAAGCTTAATCTGGGTAACTGAGACACAGCATTCGTTTTATACTGATGACCTGTTTTTGTTTGCTCCCTAGCTCCCATGTAGAAATGGTGAAATGGATGCAAGACCTGAACAGAGCAATTACTGTAGCCAGTAATTCCAATGAAAAATCAGACATGCTTCTGGAAAGTGCCCGCTGTAACCGCTCAAACAGTAAGATGCATTTTGATTATTTTACTTTTGCTCTATTTTGCTGTTTGGTAATAGATGGCCAGCAGATGTGTATAACCAAGAAGGACTGAGCTCATCAGAAGATATGCCTGCTGGATGCCACCTCAGTCCATTCATTCTGCCACTTCATGTCACAACAGAAGAGGACCAGCTTGGATTTAGTACTGAGTGATGCCTTGCATAATGTTAACTCCAGTGAAGTGGTTTGTAAACCACCTTCCTCATCTGTAAGTTCACTTATTGATGTCCTCCTGTATCATTGTTGCAGTATTCTTTACGTCTGGGATATCCTGCCAAGGATCACCTAACTTCCTGCCAGCATGCCAAAGCCTTTACATGTTCCAGACACCATACATCAGGCGTATGTTTTATGTCCGATGTGTAATGTACATAAGTGATGTATGAGCACTAAATCCTCAATTTCCTTGTCATCAGACTAAATGCCATGTTGAATTCTGCCTGTAAGAAATTTGCCAAATTGGTTCTGCTTCCAAGCCTTTTAAAGATAAGTGCCCCTTTGGGGTCTCTCGTAAATATATTTTCCTAGGTCTTCTGCTGTCCCTCCCATTTTGGATGCCCTTCTGGACACACTCTCTTCAGCCTATCAGGCTCCTGATTGTCAGCCTCCTGCCACCAAGAAGCCTGACAGGTTCTATAAAGTTCCAGAAGTCCAAATGTTTTTGTATAGAAGTCCTACCACTGATCCAGATGTTGTTTCTGTGGCTACTGATAAGCCATCTAAGTTGCTGTCCTATAAACTTTTACCCTCTGATAAGGATGGTCATAATATGGAGAGGTATTGAAAAAAGTTGGACAGTTCCATGACCTTAGCTTTCCTGGGTTATTAGCTACCAGACCCGTATGACTTAGATATCTACTGACTCTTCTTTCTAAGCTGGAGGGCATTCTGACTACTATGACTGACTCTGAGGTATAGACTTCTGCCCTTTCCCTTTTAAGTTCTGCTTCTCAAGTTGCTCACCATTCTATTAAATGCAGCTATGATGCTGCTGATTCCTCCTCTAGGGCTGGTGCATCTGGATCTGTGATAAGGAGGTAGTCTTGGTTATGCCTAAAGGACATCAGGGTTAAATACTAGGTTTTCCTTAAACAATCAGGATCTCTTTGGCATGGCAGCTGCTGAGCTCTTTAAAACCCTAAAAGATAAGGTTAAAGTTATGCAGTAGCTGAAGCAAGTAATTCCTTTCTCATGTTCCTAAATTTCAGAGAAATTAGCCATCTAAACCTTCCTTTGTCCACAGACAATGTAGGCTTCCAAGAGATTTTTTTTTCTTGTAAATCTTTCTCAAAGTACTAAAGGTCAAAAACCCTGACAAATCTGCTTCTATTTGACAATCAACGTATTCTATCCCTTGACCAGATTTCTGTCTTTGGTTAACTCTGTCTGGCAATAGATCAGAATGGACTCCTGAGCTTCAGAGCTTCAGAGCTGCCATCTTCTGGATTTTCCTCTCTCTATCACCCTGTTTCAATCTCCGGCTCCACTGGTAGGTTCACCAAATGTCCCTGAATCGGGATCTTTTCAGGTTCCTCTTCCCACTAAGGAGCTATATATGGATGCATCTTATCAGGGTTGAGGATCTTCCTCTAACAACATCAAGGTCCAGGGACTTTGGTCTCATCAACAACTGGCAGACCATATTAATATCAAGGCAATGTGAGCTCTTGTTCTGGCCCTTCATGCCTTTCAATCTCTTTGGGTTTCGGGACCTCTGCAGATCTTCGCAAACAGTACCACAGTCATGTGGTATGTCAACAAACAGGGAGGCACAAAGTCATACCTTCTTTGCAGGCTAGCTTTTAAGGCTTGGGACTTTGCAAGCCACCACCAACTGGTTCTTCAGGTAGTTAACATTCCCACAGAGCACAGTCTTGTGGCAGACTCTGAGCAGACTGAAGTCAGATCATGAATGGATGCTGGGGTATTCCCTAAGTAGATCGTTTTGCCTTGCCTCTGAACAGACAACATCCCCAGCTCTGCTACAGAGTGCCAAGTCCTCTGGCTTGGAAAGTGGATACTCTGCCTTTTTCTTGGAAGAGGATGTTTCTGTATGCCTTTCCCCTCTTTCTCTGTTACCAAAAGTCCTGCACAAAATCATGTGGGATAGGTCCAAAATCTTGTTAGTGACTCCCTTTTGGCCCAAACAGCAGTGGTTCCCCCTTCTATTTTATTTCACTAGGGCAATCATCACAAATTACCTCATATAATGGATCTTCTCACATAGGATATGGGATCTCTCATTCACTGATTCCTTTTAGACACCAGTTTTCTGAGGCTGTACTTTGGGTTTTACAGGAGGCCAAAAAAAACATATATGGCTATATGGGAGAGATTTTTTTGTTTGGTGTCTTAAACATGAACTGGACTCCTTTTCTGTGTATATTCCTAATTCTTATTTGTGTGAGTTGCTCAGTTGTAGTCTGGCATATTCATCTGTTAAAGCTCATCTGTCAGTCATTTCTGCTTGTCTGCCTTTGAATCCACCCATTTGCTTCTTGTTTTGAAGTCAAACAAATTTTGAAAGGTGTTCATATCAGGCTGCCAAGATAGACTATCCCTCTTTCTTGGGACCTTAATTTTGTTCTTGAGAAATTAATTCAGGTTTGCTTTTGAGTCTGAAGCTTTCCTTTTCCTTGTTGAAGACAGGGTCTGTCTTTGTGCTAATCCTTTTATGCCCAAAGTGAGTAATGATTTGTCCTTGAATCAAAACAGTTCATCTGCCTTCTTTTTCACTTTCCACAGAGTGGTAATGAGAGAATTTTTCACACCTTGGATTTACATAGACAGCTCAGGTATTACCTCGATAAGATGAAAGATGTCAGGAAATCTGAGCAACATTTTGTTTATTTTCATTCCAGGACATTGAGTTTGGCTGTTTCTAAGCAAACCATCTCCTCCTGGATCTCTAAGGCCATTTTGTTTTGCTATTCATTTTATGGCAAGCAGCTGTCGTCTTCTGTTCGTGCTCTTTCTACTGGGGCAGTGGCCTCTTCTTGTGATTTTTTTTCAAGGGTCTGGATACTAGATCCATTTTGAAAACTGCTACTCAATCTTCTGTACATAGTTTTACTAAACATTACAAGTTGGATATGATTTCTAGGGCCAGGACTGGTTTTGCCAGGGTCATCGTTCATGGCTTCTTATAGGGCTCCTCTGTGACTTCCTCCTCCCATCCACTCTAGTAACTTTTGTACCCTCTCATATGGAAAAACAAAATACTGCACAGTGATAAGAAACAACGTAGTACAGTTGTGCAAGAACTGAACCTAACAGTAGATGTCCTACTTTTCACCATTGCAGTATTCTGTCCCTCTCTCCTTTCCCTCATTATTGTTTGTTGCCTTCTTTCTGGCCATGGGAGTCTCTCTCTCTTTTTTCCCTTCCTGAATGTACATACTTGGGCTTTTCCTCTTGGGTTGCTGTGGTTCTTCTGGGGCAATTAGTTCCAAGGATTTGGCACTCTTTTGTCACATATGCACCTTATGCTTTGCATGTAGAACATACGCCTGATATTCGCCTATCCTCAGGAGGATATCCCAATTCTAAAGAATACTGCAACAGTACTGTTATGGTAAGTTCTTACACAAGTTTACTTTTATTTAGATCAGCAGAGGAACAGACTTTTTTGTGGACTCAGTTCCTCACGTACATTACCTCCACAGTGTCTGACTTAAGTTCAGTGGATCTGATTCTGCCACTTTGTGAAAGAGTATTTTCATTTAGTAAAACTCAGGCTATGGGTGTTTGTGAGCAGGGTTTGCCTGTTGTATTCATTTGCCTGAATCCTGTGATGTTTCTACTAACCCTTCAACTCTGGGAAGATTCTCTGCCCCTACTTCTCTTTAGGCCTCTGTGAGCATGAATGTGGATTGACATTTTTACTGCTTAGATCAAATGGACTCTCCTAACACTCTGATAGTGATGGACCATATTATTTTATTCTTGAAACCCCCCCAATATGTTTTCTAATTTAGAGATGCTGTACATCTTATGAAGGTGGCAGAGGTACTGTGTTAAACAGTAGCTGGCCAGTTTGAATAAATTTAACATGCATAAACTTTATTTTTTGTGGTAGATTTTAAGAATCTGTATAGAAACTCATGTAATAATAGTGTGTATTTGTCAGCTGTCTGTGTTAAGCAAGTCAGTAGAGGACCCTCCCATGGAGTTGCATTTTTAAACTGGGGCAATACCATTTTGATTTCTTCGTGTTGATAATGATACAAGGGGCTGTAACTTTAGCTTCTGCTCACTTTGACATGTCTGTGAGCTTTGAAGGAAAAAAAAGTCCAGACCTCTTCTCCTGTCACTGCAAGGGTTTCTACAAACTAGACTCATTTTCTGTCATGAGTGTCCCATATTCAAGAAAAGGTTATCATCCTTTACAGATTATGGTGATAGTAAACTATATCCGTTAATGTTTGCTGATGATAATACTATCTGTCATTGATAAACATGCCTGTGATACCTCCTTCCATGACATGTCCTGTAAGTATTTAGGAGGTGACATGCTTAGTTGTATACATAGCCCTTTGTGAGTTTATTAAATACAGCTGTCAGATAATCCTTTAGACTCTCATAAATAGTTTGTAATACATGCTGAGAAACTCAAGGTCTGGTTGAGAAAATAAAGTGATTTCTAAAAGTTCATTAAATCCATGTTACTGAGTCTGTCTTTTGTTGTGTGCCTCTGCCATCAACATACTGGTATCAATGTAGGAGAGGGCACTTGCAATGGGAAATGCTGGTTATGGTTTTAATTGAGGTAATATTCTGTGATGTATAGCCTCTGCAGCATTACAATTCATACTTTGGCTTATAATTGTTGGATCTGAGGTCCAGTATTGTTTGTCTTTCCATGAGAATGTGCAACCTTGATGTTTAAATAATTGAGCAGCACAGTACAGTGATATTAGGAAGCTTTGCCCCCCCCCAAAAAAAAGCTTTATTTATTTACTGAATTACTTTATTCAGTTTGTGTGGTTATATGCTTTTGTTTTTCAAACTGTAATAATTTTTTGTACTGAGTATGCTTTTTGGTTATTAGGTGATTTGTGTTTTCAATTTATTTATGTATGTATTTGTGTATGTATGTATTTTCAGTTTTTGTTCCATTGAGGTGTCCATCAGTAGGTCAGGGTGGATCCAAAGGAGGATATGATGACTAGTGTAAGGAAGGTCTACGCACCTTTATTTCTGTCTTTCAAAAGAATTCTAATAGTAAACCCAGGACATTTTTAACAATTAATTTAAACCTTGTAAGGAAAATAAATTATTTCAGAAATCACTGCCTAGATTTCAGGGAATCCAGAATTAATAAATAGGATTCTGTTAATTGCCAGCTCACTCTCCTGTTTCCTGCCAATCCTGGTGGTTAAGTAATGTCTTGTTATTCGCTCCCTCCTTCCTCTGCCATGCACTAGATCATAGGATAGAGACCCACGCTGTGTTTAACAACCACAAGCAGCTGGGTAAAACAAGGCACTGTGTTTAACAACCAGAGACAGCTGGGTAAAAGATGACGCTGTGTTTAACAACCACAGACAGCTGGATAAACGAAGATGTTATGTTTAACAATCACAGACAGTTGGATAAATGAAGATGCTATATTTAACAACCACAGACAGCTGGGTAAAACAAGGCACTGTGCTTAACTACAGACAGCTGGGTAAAACAAGATACTATGTTTAACAACCACAGACATCTGGATAAACGAAGATGTTTTAACAATCACAGACAGTTGGATAAATGAAGATACTGTATTTAACAACCACAGACAGCTGGGTAAAACAAGAAGCTGTGTTTAACAACCATAAACAGCTGGGTAAAACAAGACGCTGTGTTTAACAACCACAGACATCTGGGTAAAAGAAGACTGTGTGTTTAACAACCACAAACAGCTGGGTAAAAGAAGATGCTGTGTTTAACAACCACAGATGGCTGGGTAAAACAAGTTGCTGTGTTTAACACAATTTTTGATTTAATTGCATTTTTCAAACTGTGTGTGGTCTAATATTGCTACATACTCAAGTATGCTAGCTTGCACTGCATATGAATTGTTTTTACTACTGTTTTTGATACTTTTCTGTAAAAAAAAAAAAAAAAAACTGTAAGCCTGTTTCCTACCTTTCCTGTAACTAGCATTCCAGATAGAGATTTGCTGTATCCAGGACTGTTTGTAAGCTTCTGAGCCCCCCCAAGCCTTTCTGTGTTGGAGGGATTAAGCCTTCTAGCTTATCAGTGGGAGTGGTAAGCATTAGGTAACCTGTCTACCACATAAGGAGTGGTTCTGGCCCAGAATTTGTAATTATTGGCCGTTTGGGCAATCTTCCATCTCTCTCAACTTTCTGATTTGAAAGCCTGCATTTGCACTTGTTTCTGTCCTGTAACTCATCTAGTGCAGATACAGATTCTTAGTTTTAGCACTTAAATTTGCTTATTCATACTCAGCACTTGTTCAGAACTTGTAAGCACTAAATAAGCTACTAATTACTATAGCACTCAATCTTCCTCATTACCTAAAGGAAAACAGCTCTTGTACTCACTTTCCTCACTTATCTAGAGGAAAATAGTTTTTTATTCAGGGATGTCCAAGGGTCGGCTCCCAGTGTTCTTCCCTGTATATCTGATGAATCTGGGCATCTTGAGGCAATGTAGAAATTGCCTCATGTACACAAACAACCCTCTCCTCCTACCACCCAACACTACAACCTGTGGGAGATGCATTTATCTAGCCAAACAGGAGGTAAAGCTCTCACCAACCAAGACTGAACCTGACAGTCATGAGGAGAAGGTAAACATTTGCACCATACCACACTCATCACATAGTCTCACTACGTCTACACCACCAAAATCCGCACATAGAAACTCAAAAACATTCGCGGAGGCTCTCAATAATAATCTGCCTAAGCAACAGAGACCTCCAAAGCAGAAACACAAGCAACCTCCATCCCCCAACACAACCCAAATGACACATAGCCCACAGATTCAGTGTGCCACTCAAACACAGCCAATAAGGCAAAACAACATACCCAACACATTAGTCATAGGTGACTCTATAGTCAGGCACACTGATGTTCCACTCACCAGGCTAAACAAGGAGAAGGTTACTGTCAGGTGCCTGGATCCACCACATAACCCATGCACTCAGGTCACTCCACAACAAGTACAAATATGACTGTCATTGTCCATGTTGGTGTGAATGACCTGAGACGTACCTCCCTGGACTACATGAAAAGAGACACCGAAGAGCTCTGCGATCATGTAGCCCAGGCAGGTATGACCCTAGCCCTGAGTAGCATTCTGCCATCGCCCAGAATGATACCGCAGTACAAGGACAAAATGATTGATTTCAACAATTGGCTAAGCTTCTGGTGTCATTCAAAGGGGATCCAGTATCTGTCTGCTTGGGATGACATGGTCGACAGACCACGATGCTTTGCCACAGATGGCCTGCACCTGTCGCCCC
The DNA here is from genome assembly GCF_019279795.1 of Protopterus annectens. Classification (NCBI taxonomy): domain Eukaryota; kingdom Metazoa; phylum Chordata; order Ceratodontiformes; family Protopteridae; genus Protopterus; species Protopterus annectens. The sequence continues at coordinate 504,308,678 of NC_056734.1, read as the reverse complement.
TAGGATTCTGGATACTGGCTAAGGCTCTTGCTGCCCCTATAGTGCCTTTTTTAGGCAGGGTTCAAGTAACAAATTCACCACCATAACAGGAACAGGTAAGCAAAAACTGAGGGTAATGCTACTCAATGCTACAAGTCTAAATTTCAAAATGCACTCGCTCAAGGCACTCCTTAAAATAGAGAACATCGATATCTGTGCAGTGACTGAGACCTGGTTCAAGGCTCCAGAGAGCACCCCTGCACTACCAGGCGATAACTCATACCACACTTTTCAGCCATCTAACCTGGACCGAAACACCAAAGGTGGGGGGGGTGTCCATATTCATTAAGGGTAGCCACACCTCCAGGCTAGTTGCTCAGCATAATGCATCTGAGGTTATCCAAGTGCAACTAACTCTTGGCAAAACTGCAATCCAAATTGTAGCTTGCTACAGATCCCCCACCATGCCCCAGGATTCTCACTCCTCTTTTCTTGATGTACTGGAAAATATTAGGGTTCAACCAAACACCCTAATAATGTGCGACTTCACCTACCCCACCATTAACTGGGAAAACTACTCATGTACTAACTCCTTAGTGCAACGCTTTCTGGAATTCATAAACTCCAATGCCCTAGATCAACTTATCCACACCCCCACCAGGGGCAACAATATCCTAGACCTAGTCATTACCAACATGAGTGACCGGTGTTCCACACCTGAAGTCAACTCCTCGTTGGTCCGATCCAACCATAAGCTAATCACCCTTGATATCCACATCCCACCCCACCCCCCATTAAGGAAACCACAGTAAGAAATTTCTCCAAAGCCAACTTCGTGCTTCTTAAGACGGAAGTAGTGAACTTCATGATACCATGCAGATGGAAAATACAGTTACAACTGCTGAATCCTACACAAATGCGCTCTATAAGCACCTACATGAGTGCATGGATCGTGCTATCCCAAACAGAACCAAGACGCTATCCTCCAAAAAAAGGAAGCCAATCTGGTGGTCCCCTGCCATAAACAAACTGTACAACAGAAGGAAGAAACTGTTGCAAAAGAGAGTAAAATCCCATGTGTGGAGGAGCTCCCTGGTCAGCCTCAGTAAGAAGCTGAGATCCCTTATAAGATCCTCCAAAGCTAGCTACGAAAATAAAATTGCCACTAATTCCAAGGACAACCACAAAGCATTGTATAGCTATGTCAAGAATCTCAATGGCACACCCAGATCTGCTCTGAGTTACAGCACAAAGGCATGAAAATTACAGAACCAACTGATATTGCCAACATCCTGGCAGATAGGTTAATTGCTAAATTTACCCCCCCGCCCTCACCCCCTAAAGGGCCCATATCTATACAGGAAGAATGCAGAGTCCCTGTAATCACAACTATGCAGGTGAAAGCTTCACTCTCTAAAGCCAAAAACACAGCATCCATTGGACCGGACAACATCCGAGGCTGCGTTTTACACGAACTTCAGAATGAACTGGCTCTCCACTTAAGCACCATGTTCAATAATAGCCTTGCATCAGGCTTTGTGCCCACTGAGTGGTGCACAGCAACAGTTATCCCACTCCACAAAGGGGGAGCCACCACTGATCCTGGGAACTATAGACCTATTAGCCTGACGAGCCTGGTCTGCAAAGCCATGGAACGTATCATCATGGAACTCATAAACAAAGACATTGGTAACCTCCAAACTCTGGATCCCACCCAGTTCGAGTTTGTGAAAGGCAGATCATGCCTCCTGAACCTGATCGACTTCTTTGGGGCAATCACCAAAGTCGTAGATGAGGGTAAAGTGGTTCACACAGCCTATCTTGACCTTGCCAAGGCTTTCGACACCATCCCCCATTCTGGTATTATAGCTAAACTCAATAAACTAGGCATAAATCCCTACGTCACAAGATGGGTTGCCAACTGGCTCACTGACAGAACCCACACTGTAAAAGTTGCAGACTCCATATCTGACCTCAAACCAGTGACAAGTGGAGTACCACAGGGTTCCGTCCTGGGACCGCTCCTGTTTGGTATCTACTTCTCTGAAATACAGGCTAACACAGAAGGCCTCTGGCTAACGAAGTTCGCAGATGACTGCAAACTAGAAGCCATAGTCAAGTCCGCAAATGATGTGAACATCCTACAGAAGGGCCTCTCTGAGATAGATGCCTGGTGTCAGAGCCATGGCCTCAAGCTCAATACCAAAAAATGCATTGTCATCCCCTTTGGTAAAAACTCTGTACCCATGAACTACCACATAGGCAGCAATCTACTTAAAACCAAATGCGTGATAAGAGACCTTGGGACCCAGGTGGACAGTAGTCTCTCCTTTGATAGTCACATCGCCACAGTAGTCAGGAAGTCCTTCTACATGGCACATCTCATCATAAAAGGGTTCTCGTCCAGGAAAAAAGAGGTCATCGTTACCCTCTACTCATCACTCATTAGACCCATTATAGAGTACAACGCCCCTTTTGGAATGTACCTCACAAGACATCTGCAGCAGCTGGAAAGGCCACATAAGTACCTCACAGAGAATTACTGGACTCAAACAAATGCCCTACACTGACCGCCTCAAAAAACTCCAGCTTTACTCCGTAGCATATCGCCTACTCAGAGGTGATCTCTGCCTAACATATAAAGCTATGTCAAACCCAGAGCTGTTGGACATGCTACACCTAAAGAAATCCCAATCCCTCTGAGCTACATGCTCTAGGGACCTAAACCTTGTCACCACAATAAACAGGACATGCTGGAGGGATAGATTCCTATCCCAGAGACTTCCCATACTCTGGAACAGGCTACCCATCTATGTCAAGCAAAGTTCTTCATTAGCACTCTTCAAGAAAAATCTTGATGAGTGGATGGGAAATAGGAAATACACCCTGGGGATCATTTCTGTGTGTCTGCTCGTCAGTGGCACAGGAAAATAACTTTCTTGGGTGGCGTAAGCCAGGGAACCTTTTTGGCTAGGCTTGCATAGGTCGGGCCGATAGCCTAGTACCTACCTATGAACCTATATATATATATATATATATATATATATATATATATATATATATATGTGTGTGTATATATGTATATATATATATATATATATATATATGTGTGTGTATATATGTATGTATATATATATATATATATATATATATATATATATATATATATATATATATAT